>NC_079194.1:25440441-25602527 GCF_029499605.1 Hyla sarda
TGAACTTTCATCATGAGGAATCTGAGTTCTGAAGGAAATTTGTAGGAAGGTTATAATGACCACATTTTTAGGTTACACATTGCAACATCTTCTGAAATATCGTCTCGTATTTTTTTATGCTACCTTGTTTTTTCAGTGTTTTTGCCTGTTTTATTATAAGCAGAGCAACCTCTCGAAAATGTATTCGCTCCCACGTCTATATGTGCCCCAGGTGTACATTATGAACTAATGAAAGAATATATATGTTTGATTGCAGGCTAGAAGAAATGAAGCCGCACACAAGATCTACGTCACAGCCTTTCAGGTTATTTGCTTTATATTACCTTTGCTTGACCAAGGATGTTCTTCATTCGGCCATAGGTCGGTCCAGTTAGAAGACTGTCTCCAGTCTCAGTTTAGGCCCTGTGTATGCAGTTTGCCCCCTGTAGGCAGGTCTGACCTGTAGGTAGTTTTCTCTGGATGTATGATCCCCTCTAAGTAGTTTGCCCCTATATGTAAAACCTCCTGTTGGTAGTTCACCCCCATGTAGGTAGAAGCCTCCTTGTAGGTAGCCCCCCCCCACCCCCATGTATATGGCCCCCCTGTAGTTATCTTGCCCCTGTAGGTAGCTTTCCTCCTGTATATATGCCCCCTGTAGTTGGCTTGCCCCTGTAGGTAGCTTTCCCCCTGTATATATGCGCCCTTGTAGTTAACTTGCCCCTGTAGGTAGCTTTCCCCCTGTATATATGCCCCCTGTAGTTGGCTTGCCCCTGTAGGTAGCTTTCCCCCTGTATATATGCCCCCTTGTAGTTAACTTGCCCCTGTAGGTAGCTTTCCCCCTGTATATATGGCCCCCCTGTAGTTGGCTTGCCCCTGTAGGTAGCTTTCCCCTGTATATATGCCCCCAGTATATATGGCCCCCCTGTAGATAGCTTTTTCCCTGTAGGAAGGACTCTCTTTTTGCTCAAGGAGAAAAAATAAAAACATACTCACCTCAGTTTCTCAGCAATCATAGGCGTCTTCTCCAGTTTCTTTCTGCGGCCACTAGAGGCTGCGGGACGCTTCTCCACATACAGGGTGTGCACAATGACTTCTTCATGCATGTCCCAGAAGATGTAATGTTCCTGGCCTCTAGTGGCCACAGGAAGTCTCAATAGAGGTCGGAAGCCCCTGGAGACTTCAGAGCTAGGACTCACTAAGACTCCTGTGGCTCCCCCGCCATCTTCCCCATCGGACTGCCAGGGCACACCAGGCAGGTCCTCAACTGGCACACCGGTGGGGAATCACTGGTTTAGGCTATAAGAGACCTTACAACTAGTAAATCAGTATACAAAAAGTTATGTTTTAGTTTAGGTATTTCAGTGATGAGTTGGTTTGTTGTACACTAAAAAGTGGGCATAAAATTCTTGTTAGTGCTGACTGCTGTGTGACGTTCCATCCCCAGGAAGCAGCAAGAGCAGCGGAGAGACCGTGAGGAATCAGCGCTCTCGGGTCACATATGATTAGTCCCCTGATGTGGGGGACAGCGCAGCGCTGGGCTGATAATTAATTGGGGGGGGGGGGGGGGAGAGAAACAGAACAGCGCCCGCTGGTCACATATGATTAGTTGCCCGATGTGGCGATAGCGGGGCTGCGGCTGATAATTCATTAATTCGAGGGGGGGAGGGGCCCAACCGGTATTGCGGTATAGGAATAATTCATTTCGTGCAGGAAAAAAAAATCGGTATTCGGTATGAACCGGTATACCGCCCAGCACTACTCTGAGTGTACAGCGTGATGACCACGGGGCCGGAGTATCGTCACGACTCCGCCCGCGTGTGACGTCACGCACCACTGACTCAATGCAAGTCTATGGGAGGGGGCGTGACGGCCGCATGACTCCCATAGACTTTCATTCTCAGTCCCCCAGTAGGAATTCCTGGGGGGGGGGGGATCGGTCCCTCCCCGGTTCCTACGCCCCTGCGACCTCCTAAAATCCTGCAGAATACTCACCTGGAAGAGGTAGGGCTTAAACAAGGGGGTGGGGCTTAATCTTTTCATCCTACTGCAAGCAGGACAGAAAGGGAGAGGCTCCTGCTGCAGCCAGTTTTCTTACAGCCAGAACAGGAGAGTAAGGCTGATCTTCTGGGACAGGGTACTTCAAATGTTTCTTAGTTTTATTTGTAACATTCCATAAAATAATATTTCTTAAATTAATTCCATAAAATCATTATGACCAGAATGACCTGTGGGGTCTGATAGTGTACATAGATATTAGATTGTTTGAACATTTTGCATATTTTTAATTCATTAGATAGTAAAAAGTGGTTTATTCTAGTGAAAAACTCCTTTTACCAACCAAATTTGCATGTTCTGTAGTAAACAGTGATTTTTATTATTATTTTTTGGTTCTAAGAATCCAGTTTGATAGGAAACTATTTTGTGATCTTTTGTAGAATAATCCCCTCTAACAGCGCACAGGGCTCCATGTCCCCCCTGAAGACATCGAGGGTCTCTGCAGCCACATCAGCAGTTGCCAGAAGAGTGGCTCAGAGTTCAGGACCCTCGGCCAGCAAAGTCAAAAGGTGAGTCCCAGAAAGTATTAGATATGGGCAAGATAACTAGATTGTATTCCCAAAAATCAAGCAATAAAATGACCTAATATACCTAATGTCTAAACCAGTGGTCTCAAACTGTGGCCCTCCAGATGTTGCAAAACTTCAACTCCCAGCATGCCCGGACAGCCGTTGGCTGTCCGGGCATGCTGGGAGTTGAAGTTTTGCAACATCTGTAGGGCCGCAGTTTGAGACCATGGATTTAGACCATCAAACTATTACCTTTTATCCTTTTAGTTTAAAGGGGTACTCCGGTGGAAAACATTATTTTTTTTAAATCAACTGGTGCCACAAAGTTAAAAAGATTTGTAAATTACTTCTATTTAAAAATCTTAATCCTTCCAGTACTTATCAGCTGTTGTATGCTGCACAGGAAGTTGTATTCCTTTCTTTTCAGTCTGACCGCAGTGCTCTCTGCTGACACCTCTGTCCATCTCAGGAACTGTCCAGAGCGGGATAGGTTCGCTATGGGGATTTGCTTGTACTCTGGACAGTTCCTGACATGGAACAAGGTGTCAGCAGAGAGCACTGTGGTCAGACGGAAAAGAAATTCTTAAAGAAAAGAACTTCATGTGGAGCATGCAGCAGCTGATAAGTACTGGAAGAGTTAAGATTTTTAAATAGAAGTAATTTACAAATCTGCTTAACTTTTTGGCACCAGTTGATTAAAAAAAAAAAAAAAAGTTTTCCACTGGAGTACCCCTTTAAAATGGAAACCCGCATTCAAGTGTGAACAGAGCTTTTGCGTAATGCATTGTCATGATGAGACATATTTTTCTTAGGACCGTACACTTGATGTTTACAGAAAGTAGCGGCGATAAAAATAATGGTAATAGAACAGATGGATATTATAAAAAGCTATGGAAATATGTGGTATACATCATAAACATGTTAAAGGGGTTGTCTGGGGGTAAAACTATGTCTGGGGGTGAAACTATTTTTATTAATGTTTGGGAGCAATGTAAAAATAATAAATAAGCAATACTCACCTAGTCTGAGCCACTGTAGAAGCCCCCTGCCCCAGCAGGTTCCCATAGGAACTGCCTCGCTCAACCAGTCACTGGCCACAGTATTGGCTCATCCCAGTTAGTGATTGGCTGGGCAGGGCAGTTCTTCCAGGGATGGTGTGTCTCCAGGTGGTTTCAAGTGGTGATCGGGGACTGAGAGTAGATAAGTATTATGTCTTCATTATTTTTATACAACCCCCAGGCATCTTCTCTTGTAATGTATAGTATATGATAAGTAAAATATGTGTAATTACAACAAAAACATTTTTGTAAATGTAACTTTATGTAAAGATGGATGAGTAGATGAATTAATTAATGGTTGGCTAGATAGATGAGCAGTGGTTGGGTTGAGGGGTGAGTAAATGGTTGGGTAGATGGTTGGTTAGATGAATAAGTATATGGATGAGTAAATGGTTAGGTAGATGAATAAGTAGATGGTTGGGTTGATGGATGAGTAGATGGTTGTGTAGATGGTTGGGTAGATGGATGAGTAGATGGTTGGGTTGATGGATGAGTAGATGGTTGGGTTGATGGAGGAGTAGATGGTTGGGTTGATGGATGAGTAGATGGATGAGTAGATGGTTGGGTTGATGGAGGAGTAGATGGTTGGGTTGATGGAGGAGTAGATGGTTGGGTTGATGGATGAGCAATGGTTGGGTTGAGGGATGAGTAGATGGTTAGGTAGATGAATAAGTAGATGGATGAGTAGATGGTTGTGTAGATGGTTGGGTAGATGGATGAGTAGATGGTTGGGTAGATGAATAAGTAGATGGTTAGGTAGATGGATGAGTAGATGGTTGGGTTGATGGATGAGTAGATGGTTGGGTAGATGGATGAGTAGATGGTTGGGTAGATGGATGAGTAGATGGTTAGGTAGATGAATAAGTAGATGGTTAGGTAGATGAATAAGTAGATGGATGAATAGATGGTTGTCTAGATTTATAGGTAGTAAGATGAACACACACACCACGATCCTCTGCACCGCATTCTCGGTCTAGATAGGTGTGTGGTAACTTGCTACACCACTCCAATATGGAGAAAAGCAAGTTTGTATCTTTCCTTTAAAGGAAAACTGTAGTTGGACAGCTGGGACCCCCCGCGATCTCCGGGGCCCCGTACAGGACATTGTGGGGGGTCCCAGCAGTCAGACCCCTGCGATCTATAATTTATACCTTATCCTTCAGATAGGGGATAAGTTATATACCACTACAGTTTTCCTTTAATTTTTATATATATGATATTGTACTTATTGTACTTAAACCCTATGTTAGTAATATACTTTCATACTTGTTCATCATATGATATGGACATGCTCCTTGAGCATTGTGTGTTTTTTAGATTTAGGGCTAGGTGGTTGGGTAGGTGGAAGTGTAAATGGTTGAGTAGATAGTTGGGTAGATGAATTAGTAGATGGTTGGGTAAATGGATTGGAAGATGGTTGGATTGGTGGATGTGTAAATGGTTGGATAGATTGTTGGGTAAATGGATTGGAAGATGGTTGGATTGGTGGATGTGTAAATAGTTGGGTAGATGGTTGGGTGGGTGGATGTGTAAATGGTTGGGTAGATGATTGGGTTGGTGGATGTGTAAATCGTTTGGTAGATGATAGGGTTAATGAATTGGTAGATAGTTGGGTAAATGGATCGATAGATGGTTAAGTAGGTGGATGTGTAAATGGTTGGGTAGATGGATTGGTAGATGGTTGAATAAATGATTGTGTAAATAGATGGATGGATAGATAATTGTGTAGATAAATGGATTGAAGATGGATAGGTAGCTGGGTACATAGATGGAGAATAGAAGGAGGGATGGATAAGTAGACAGATTGAAGGAAAGTACCACTCTTCAGAGGTGGAAACAATGTCCGGGCTCAGACACACAGGGGCATTGCAGCTCCGTACAACCTAGGAGTCATACAGGACCACAATATACATGAGTGTCTTCGCTCCAGTTCTTAAGATTTCCCCAACAGGTCAGGTTTTCAAGATTTCTTTAGCATTTCACAGGTGATAAAATGATGTTCGGTGCACAAGGTATCACCTCAGGTGTCCTTTGTATGGGACATCCTCAAATCGTGACCTTTTGCAGGGTCTTAAGGATTGGAGTTGAGAAGCCCTGATGTAAGGACACAAGGCAGAGTCACAGCTAATGCCTGGCACTGAAGAAGTTAACACCTTTTGTCGCTCTTGGATTCCACCTTTAAATTTCTGCGTGGGATAATGTCGGATCATTTCACAATTCTCTGTGACAATGGTATTATGTCATTGTACAAATGACTCTAGCGGTGCGATCTGCCACTTAACTACAGGGAAGAGCTATCTATTTATCTAGCTAATTTTTATCACTAGCAGAATTTTGACAAAATAGGCTTCAGAGCAGGCCATTAAAGGGGTACTCCGGAAGGAAAAAAAAATGTTTTAAATCAACTGGTGCTGCAAAATTATACAGTTTTGTAAATTACTTCTATTTAAAAATGTTAACCATTTCAGTACTTATCAGCTGCTGTATGCACCAGAGGAGGTTGTGTAGTTCTTTCCAGTCTGACCACAGTGCTCTCTGCTGACACCTCTGTCCATGTCAGGAACTGTCCAGAGCAGGAGAGGTTTGCTATAATAATTTGCTCCTGCTCTGGACAGTTCCTGACACGGACAGTGGTGTCAGCAGAGAGCACTGTGGTCAGACTGGAAAGAAGTACAAAACTTCCTCTGGAGCATACAGCAGCTGATAAATACTGGAAGGATTAAGATTTTTAAATAGAAGTAATTTACAAATCTGTGTAAATTTCTGGCACCAGTTGATTTTAAAACATTTTTTTCCATTCAGAGTAATTTACAAATCTCTGTAACTATCTGGTACTAGTTGATTTTATAACTTTTTTCCCTCCGGAGTACCCCTTTAATGAAGACCTAGGTAGTGTTTTCCAACCAGGGTGCCTCCAGCTGTTGCAAAACTACAACTCCTAGCATGCTCGGACAGTAGCAGAATTTTGACACAATAGGCAGGAAAAAAAAATTTCAAATCAACTGGTGCTGCTAAATTATACAGCTTTGTAAATTACTTCTATTTAAAAATGTTAACCATTCCAGTACTTATCAGCTGCTCTATGCTCCAGAAGAAGTTGTGTAGTTCTTTCCAGTCTGACCACAGTGCTCTCTGCTGACACCTCTGTCCATGTCAGGAACTGTCCAGAGCAGGATAGGTTTTTATATGAGGATTTGCTCCTGCTCTGAACAGTTCCTGACATGGACAGAGGTGGCAGCAGAGAGCACTGTGGTCAGACTGGAAAGAACTACACAACTTCCTCTGGAGCATACAGCAGCTGATAAGTACTGGAAGGGTTAAGATTTTTAAATCGAAGTCATTTACAAATCTGTGTAACTTTCTGGCACCAGTTGATTTTAAAACATTCTTTTCCATCCAGAGTACCCCTTTAATGAAGACCTAGTCTACTACTTAAAGGGGTATTCCAGGCAAAACCTTTTTTATATATATATATATATATATATATATATATATATATATATATATATATATATATATATATCAACTGGCTCCGGAAAGTTAAACAGATTTGTAAATTACTTCTATTAAAAAATCTTAATCCTTCCAATAGTTATTAGCTTCTGAAGTTTTCTGTCTAACTGCTCAATGATGATGTCACGTCCCGGGAGCTGTGCATTATGGGAGAATATCCCCATAGGAGCTGCACAGCTCTCGGGACGTGAGTCATCAGAGAGCAGTTAGACAGAAAACAGCAACTCAACTTCAGAAGCTAATAACTATTGGAAGGATTAAAGGGGTATTCCAGGAAAAAAAACTTTTTTTTTATATATATCAACTGGTTCCAGAAAGCTAAACAGATTTGTAAATTACTTCTATTAAAAAATCTTAATCCTTTCAGTACTTATGAGCTTCTGAAGTTAAGGTTGTTCTTTTCTGTCTAAGCAATCTCTGATGACACCAGTCTCGGGAAACGCCCAGTTTAGAAGCAAATTCCCATAGCAAACCTCTTCTAAACTGGGCGGTTCCCGAGACACGTGTCATCAGAGAGGACTTAGACAGAAAAGAACAACCTAAACTTCAGAATCTCATAAGTACTGAAAGGATTAAGATTTTTTAATAGAAGTAATTTACAAATCTGTTTAACTTTCTGGAGCCAGTTGATATATATATGTATATATATATATATATATATATATATATATATATATATAAAAAGTTTTTTTCCTGGATAACCCCTTTAAGATTTTTTAATAGAAGTAATTTACAAATCTGTTTAACTTTCCGGAGCCAGTTAATATATAAAAAAAAGTTTTGGCCTGGAATACCCCTTTAAGGTAGTGTTTTCCAACCAGAGGTGTCAGCAGAGAGCACTGTGGTCAGACTGGAAAGAACTACACAACTGGACAGAGGTGTCAGCAGAGAGCACTGTGGTCAGACTGGAAAGAACTACACAACTTCTTCTGGAGCATAGAGCAGCTGATAAGTACTGGAATGGTTAACATTTTTAAATAGAAGTAATTTACAAAGCTGTATAATTTAGCAGCACCAGTTGATTTGAAATTTTTTTTTCCTGCCTATTGTGTCAAAATTCTGCTACTGTCCGAGCATGCTGGGAGTTGTAGTTTTGCAACAGCTGGAGGCACCCTGGTCGGGAAACCCTGACATAAAGGGTAGATTCCCAGATGTGGTGTGTGGAGACGTAAGGTTTTGGGATGACAATAACTTGAGCCTGTGCCACGTCTGGAAAAGAAATGCTTCCCGCGGCTTTTAGCTGCCCCACGTCCTTTTCTTTGGAATTTCCCATTATATTATCCTATTATGCTGAGATTATTTTCACACTAGAGGGAATTTTTATGACAACATCTCATTTTCTGGTTTATACAAAATGTGACCCCCCCCCCCCCCCCCCCCAAACGCCATAGCTGTTTGGAGGAATCTGCCAGCATTTAGAAGAAACCAGGATAGTTTGGCCACGTGCCCCCTTTAAAGGGGTACTCCACTGGAAAACATTTTATTTTTTTTAATTAGAAAAAAAAACAAAAAAAAATAAAACCATCACTAGAGATGAGCGAACTTACAGTAAATTTGATTCGTTACAAACTTCTCGGCTCGGCAGTTGATGACTTTTCCTGCGTAAATTAGTTCAGCTTTCAGGTGCTCCCGTGGGCTGGAAAAGGTGGATACAGTCCTAGGAGACTCTTTCCTAGGACTGTATCCACCTTTTCCAGCCCACCGGAGCACCGGAAAGCTGAACTAATTTATGCAGGAAAAGTCATCAACTGCCGAGCCGAGAAGTTCGGACCGGCTGCGGTTCACTCCGGTCGGCTCATAATCATGCATTAAATACGGTTGCCGCGATTAAGCCCCGCCTCCCCGCCTCCTCCCAGCCGTATACGGGAACCGTATTTAACAAAACGTGGTGTGAACCCAGCCTTAGTCCGAAGGTTATGACAGTCCCCAATTATGATGCATATGAATGAATATACAGTATATTAAATGTTCCATATATAGGCAGCCGTGTCAGAAATATATATTTACCAGCTGATGATATTCAGAATGTCAGAGTTAGAGATGAGCGAACTTACAGTAAATTCGATTCGTCACGAACTTCTCGGCTCGGCGGTTGCTGACTTTTCCTGCATAAATTAGTTCAGCTTTCCGGTGCTCCGGTGGGCTGCAAAAGGTGGATACAGTCCTAGGAAAGAGTCTCCTAGGACTGTATCCACCTTTTCCAGCCCACCGGAGCGCCGGAAAGCTGAACTAATTTATGCAGGATAAGACATCAACTGCCGAGCCGAGAAGTTCGTGACGAATCGAATTTACTGTAAGTTCGCTCATCTCTAGTCAGAGTTATCCAAGATCCATATATGTCCGAGACTCCGTGCGCTGTATTAGGCGCTGGCGTGCGCTCCTGCGGCTGGTCTGCCTGCCATAGACCGGGTGGGAAGCCGACTTTCGCGGAGAGAAAAGATGGAGCTGAAAGGATGATACAGCCTCGTGGAGAGTCTCGTCGTCTGACGTCAGCCAGGTGATAGGGCTGGTAGAGATGGAAAAGCCGGTAGAGGTAGGTATAGATGGAACAATGATGGAGCCATGCGGCTGGATTAGGGATCAGTATCAGTCTTTATGGTCATGTAGAATAAAGTCCCAAATATAGATCCGGTAATGATGCGGTAATTCACTTCTAGACGCGTTTCAGGGTACTCAGTAGAGAACTGATCTCTTCTGAGGAAGGGTCATTTCACTGAGTACCCTGAAACGCGTCTAGAGGTGAATTACCGCATCATTACTGCATCTATATTTGGGACTTTATTCTACATGACCACAAAGACTGATACTGATCCCTAATCCAGCCACATGGCTCCATCATTGTTCCATCTATACCTACCTCTACCAGCTTTTCTATCTCTACCAGCCCTATCACGTGGCTGACGTCAGACGCCGAGACTCTCCACAAAATTTATAATTTTCCGCACGCAACTGGTGCCAGAAAGTTAAACAGATTTGTAAATTACTTCTATTAAAAAAATCCCAATCCTTTCAGTACTTCTCCGCTGCTGTATACTACAGAGGAAGTTCTTTTTGAATTTCCTTTCTGTCTGACCACAGTGCTCTCTGCTGACACCTCTGTCCATTGTAGGAACTGTCCGGAGCAGGATAGTTTTTCTATGGGGATTTGCTCCTGCTGTGGACAATTCCTAAGATGGACAGAGGTGTCAGCAGAGAGCATTGTGGTCAGACAGAAAGGAAATTCAAAAAGAAAAGAACTTCCTCTGGAGCATACAGCAGCTGAGAAGTACTGAAAGGATTGTGATTTCTTTAATAGAAGTAATTTACAAATCTGTTTAACTTTCTGGCACCAGTTGATAAAAAAAAATTTTCTCCAGCGGAGTACCCCTTTAAGAGTTGTGCATGTCGGTGACACAGGTTATATGTGTAATACTGTGTATTGTACTGTATTTGCTTTATTAATTGCTTATATTCAAGCTCCAGCATGATCTAGGAACGCATGTGATCAGTTCATGTCATTCTCCTGCATGTCCTTGGGCTGTGTTTGGTGCAGCAGGGTCTGTGACCTCCCCTCGTGTTTTCTCCTCTCAGTTATTCTGTAAGCTCACGGTACGCTGGCTCGCTTGGGAATCTGAACTCTGCTCTGGAAGACATAGACAGCTCTCGCAATTCCTCTCCCTCCCGCCCCAACTACTCCCCGGCTTACCCTTCCAGCTTGTACCCCTCCAGTCCTCATGGCCGAAGCCAAGGCGAGCTCAACAACAACCGCAACTGGAATGTGTCTACCGCTGGCAATGATTCCTATGGATCCTCCCGACCCTCATACACAGGCCTCACTTCCACTGCACGCTACCTGAGCCGCTCCATTCCTGTAAGTGTCCTTGTATTGTACCCTGACCACCATCAGGAAGTATGGATGGTGCACAGTCCTGCCTACGCTTTACGCTCCTCTGCCTTTGGGTTTTGTGTTTGCTAACATATCTCTTCTGCTTTGCTTACCTAGCAACATTGTTTTTTATGCCTCCATGTACATTATAGAAGTAGGTAATAACCAATTACAAAAAAATGGCGTCCACATGGTTATTTTCACGGTGAACATGAAAGGGGTACTCTGTTAGAAAACATCTTATCCCCTATCCAAAGTATAGAGGATAATATGTCTAATCGCAGGGGACCCCCGCAATCTCCGCTGTGTCACCCCAGCCATCCAGTGCATGGAGCTAACTCCGCTCCGTGCCGGATGATTGGCGACTACAGCTGGGAGGAGGCGTGACGGCTACATACTAGCCCTACCATAGACATGAATGGAGGGGGCGTGGCGTCACGAACACAGAAGCTCCAAGCCAGAGATCACGGAGGTCTCCAGCGGCGGGACCCCCACGATCAGACTTCTTATCCCTTATCCTTTGGATAGGCGATAGGGTGTTTCCAGTGGAGTACCCCTTTAAAGAACAAGCTTTAGGGCCATTCCTCTTGAACAAAAGTCATACTAAAGCATCTCCTGCCTGTAAGGAATAGCTGTACAATGTTATTTGCATTATGTAATGGAACAAATCTTATTTCCCTGGGGACCTGTGACCTTCCTCCAGATGATGACAGCCAAGGAGGCTGCTTATAGAGGGCGGATTTCCACCTCATAGGACTTCAATTAAGAAAAAAATGATTTTGTCGAGGAGGAAACAAGTCCTTAAAATAAATGACACAATGTCGCTTTCCTGAGCCTTGCAACAATAACACGTTCTGGAGAAAAGAGCTTAACTAAAATTATTTCCCCCAGTGAAAACCTAAACTTAAGTATGGGGATTCCCCATGCTCAAAACTTTATAAGTATAGGAGATATGTGCCTGATGAATGGGGGTCCGACCTCTACGACCTCCAACGATCATGGGAATGGGGGTCCATTGTTTCCTGATTTAATGAAGCGACAGTTGTACAGCGCTCAACTATCTGCTCCACCCTAACCCCTTAAGGACATACGCAGTAAATGTACGGCACTGCATAGCATCACTTAGCACACAGCGCCATACATTTACGACGCGGCTGTGACACGAGCACAGAAGCTGGGCTCGCTTTATTCCCGGCGGCTGTCAGCAGCCACGGACCCACCGATAATGGCAGATATCACCGATCGCGCCCCTCTGGTGCCGTGATCAATACAAATCACAGCATCTGCGGCAGTGCGGCACTTATAATGGCTGATCTGATGGATCAGATCAGCCAAGATGGCGGACAGAGGTCCCCTCACCTCCCTCCGTCCGCCTCCCTGAGTCTTCTGCACTGATCTGCCTTCCAGCAGACTAGAGCAGAAGATTGCTGATAATACTGATCAGTGCTATGCCCTATGCATAGCACTGAACAGTATTAGCAATCTAATGATTGCTGTAAATAGTTCCCTATGGGGACTAAAAAAGTGTAAAATAAATAAGTTTTAAAAGCCCCTCCCCCCAAAAAGTTTTAAATCACCCCTTTTCCCCATATTAATACAAAAAAGCGTAAAAAAAAAAGATAAATAATAAACATATTTGGTATCATAATGATCCCCTACGGCGAATGGCGTAAACGTAAAAAATTCAGCTTTTTTGTCACATCAAACTGCAAAAAAAATTAATAAAAAGCGATCAAAAAGTCACATATACGCAAACGTGGTACCAAAAAGTACAGATCATGGCGCAAAAAATAAGCCCTCACACGTCCCTGAATATGGAAAAATAAGAAAGTTAGAGGTGGTCAAAATAGGACAATTTTAAACATACTGATTTTGTAAAAAAAAAAAAAAAAAAAAAGTTTAAGATTTTTTAAAAGCAGTACAATAATAGAAATGTATGTAACCATAGGTATCATTTTACTCGTATTGACCCAGAGAATAAAGAAAACATGTCATTTTTACCGTAAAGTGTACAGCGCGAAAAGGAAACCCCCCAAATTTGCAAAATTCTGATTTTCGTTTAAATTTCCTTACACTTTAGGGTAAAATGAGTGATATCATTACAAAGTACAACTGGTCACGCAAAAAACGAGCTCTCATATGGGTCTGGGAATGGAAATATAAAAGAGTTATGAATTTTAGAAGGCGAAGAGGAAAAAAAAACGCAAAAATAAATTGTCTGTGTCCTTAAAATGGTCTAAGGGCCCATTCACACTATGGAATATACACACTTCGTTCCGCATGCAGCAGGCACCACCTGAATAAACCTGCTCTTGGACCGCTCGGACATGCGTTGTCTCTATTGACGGCAATGTATTTTCGAGCATGTTCATTCTTTCAGCGGAAATCCGGCATTTCTGTAGTGTGCGCAGTGCAGCAGGATGCCATTTGAAAACAATAGGAGGCTGCTGCTCCGGAATTTTCGAGCAGAATTTCTTGGCTTGGAAATCCTGTAGTGTGATTGGGGCCTTTGAGACTATTAATAGAGTGGCAGCAGACATGCTCTACTGCTGCTCCATTTACCTGGGGAAACACAGGACGGCCCCCTTCCGACATTATTGTGATCCATGGGGGTCCCTGAAGTCAGAATCCCACTGATCAGACACCTATTAAATATTTTATCCAGGGATAGAAACACAGAGCTAATTTCTTCCAATTGCAGCACCACCCCTGACCTCAGGGGGGGGTGTGTGGTATTGCCGCTCAGTTCCATTGAGGTGAATGGGGCCAAGTTGTAATACCACACACAACCTGAGGAGAGGGGTGATGCTGTTTTTGGAAGAAATTAGCCCTGTGTTTTTTATTTCCAGATAATCCCTTTTAAAGGGTTACTCCGCTGCTCAGCGTTTGGAACAAACTGTTCCGAGCGCTGGAGCCGGTGTCGGGAGCTCGTGACGTCATAACCCCGCCCCCTCATGACGTCACACACCGCCCCCTCAATGCAAGTCTATGGGAGGGGGCGTGACAGCCGTCACGCCCCCTCCCATAGACTTGCATTGAGGGGGCGGGGTGTGACATCATGAGGGGCGGGGCTATGACGTCACAAGCTCCCGGCTCTAGCGTTCGGAACAGTTTGTTCCAAACGCTGAGCAGCGGAGTAACCCTTTAACTATCCTCTGAATAGGTAAAAAAGTTTTGATTATGTGTGTTCACATATACTTCTCTTGTTTCAATGCTCTTACAATGGGTTGGGCAATGACATACAGGGTAGCTACCGATAGGTGTCACTAGAGAGACAGGTTTTCTTGAGGAAGCTAATTTGCATATTTTTCCCATGGCGCACTGCCTGTATTTCTCAATACAGAGCTGGGTCTCTTTGCGAGTTGCTGAGTTGCCCATAGCAACCAATCAGATCGCTTCTTTCAGTTTTAACAAGGCCTCTGAAAAATGAAAGAAGCGATCTGATTGGTTGCTATGGGCAACTCAGCAACTTTTCCTCTGGACAGGTTTTGATAAATCTCCCTCATAGTACGTATATGGTGTATTCCCAAGAATTTAACAGACTATGGGGGAGATTTATCAAAACCTGTGTAGAGAAAAAGTGGTGCAGTTGCCCATAGCAATTTTTCAGAGGCCTTTTAAAAAATGAAAGCAGCATTGTGATTGGTTGCTATGGGCAACTGCACCACTCTTCCTCTACACAGGTTTTGATAAATCTCCCCCTATATCCCAGGTGCCAACCAAATGCAGACAGGAGCGTAAACTAAGACCCCTAGGTCAGTATCTGCCCATTAGGCCATACCAGAAGTATAGAGGTTTTCAAAAGCATTAAAGGGGTACTCCTGTGGAAAACTTTTTTTTTTTTTTAAATCAACTGGTGCCAGAAAGTTAAACAGATTTGTAAATCACTTCTATTAAAAAATCTTAATCCTTCCAGTACTTTTTAGGGGCTGTATACTAAAGAGAAATCCAAAAAAGAAATGCATTTCCTCTGATGTCATGACCACAGTGCTCTCTGCTGACCTCTGCTGTCCATTTTAGGAACTGTCCAGAGCAACATATGTTTTCTATGGGGATTTTATCCTTCTCTGGACAGTTCCTAAAATGGACAGCAGAGGTCAGCAGAGAGCACTGTGGTCATCATGACATCAGAGGAAATTCATTTCTTTTTTTGGATTTCTCTTTAGTATACAGCCCCTAAAAAGTACTGGAAGGATCAAGATTTTTTAATAGAAGTAATTTACAAATCTGTTTAACTTTCTGGCACCAGTTGATTTAAAAAAAAAGTTTTTCATGGGAGTACCCCTTTAAAATTGTTGTTTCGGGTCCAATAGCAGGAAAAAAAATTATAATAATACAAGAAAAGCTACAGTATGTTCAAAAGAGTTTCATAAAAAAAATATCCCCTTATACTGCATGCTGTATTGTGTAGTATAAACAAAATGCTACAAAGAAAAAAATAAAAAATTTTACTTTACATAGTTGGTATCGCTACATCAGCGTTTTCCCAAAAAAAATTTCCAAAAAATATTATTTTTACACGTGCTTTGATACTAGTTACCTTGCTTACCAGAAAAAGCAGTAAAAGGTGTTTAGAAAGTCACCTATACCCCAAAATGATAAAAACTCCCACTCATTCCCCCACCAAAAAAAAAAGAAAAATACTTCTTATACAGCTACACCAGTGCTAAAATAGTTATGGAGCTCAAATTGTGGTCAAACTAAAATTTACTTTAAAACCATGCAAAGGTACTAAAACAAAAAAATAACTAAGAAAATAAAAAGAACTTAAAGGAGTAGTCCAGTGCTGAAAAACGTATCCCCTATCCTAAGAATAGGGGCTAAGTTTCAGATCGTGGGGGGTCTGACCGCTGGGCCCCCCCTGCGATCTCCTGTACAGGGCCCTGGCAGTCCATGGGAAGGGGGCGTGTTGACCACCGCATGAAGCAGCGGCTGACACGCCCCCTCAAAACAACTCTAAGGCAGAGCCAGAGCGCTGCCTTCGGCAATCTCCAGCTCTGCCATAGCGCAGTATTGAAGCAGCGTGTCGGCCGCCGCTTCGTGCCGACACCCCCTATCTGGCCAGTGAGCCGGGGCCCCATACAGGAGATCACGGGGGGCCCCAGCGGTCAGACCCCCCTGCGATCTGAAACCTATCCCCTATCATTAGGATAGGTAATAAGTTTTTCAGCACTGGACTACCCCTTTAAACAATACAAGGAGCGCTGGTGGAATTGGAATTGTTGCAACCCTATAAAAAAAAAAAAAAGATTTAACAAAATGTATGGGAGCATGACTGATTGTACTTAGCCACCACTCCTCCTCCTATAGACACGAATGGAGGGGCTGTGACGGCTGTGCCATGCCAGAGATCGCGGGGTGGGGTGGGGTGAGGGAGTGGTGGGTGGTAGGATTGGTGAGATAGGGTTTGGGGCGGGGGGGGGGTGTAATTGCTCATTGGCAGCCCCCGCAATCAGACATCTTAAGATGCCTAGGGGCAGAGTGCCCCTTTAAAGGTGGATGACCATTTAAGGGGTATTCTGATGGAAAGCAATTTTTCTCAAGTCAACTGGTGCCAGAAAGTCGAAGAGATTTGTAAATTACTTCTATGTAAAAATCTTAATCCTTCCAGTACTTATCAGCTGCTGTGTGCTCAGGAGGAAGTTGTGTAGCTCTTTCCAGTCTGACCACAGTGCTCTCTGCTGACACCTCTGTCCGTGTCAGGAACTGTCCAGAGCAGGAGAGATTTGCTATGGGGATTTGCTCCAGCTCTGGACAGTTCCTGACACGGACAGAGGTGTCAGCAGAGAGCACTGTGGTCAGACTGGAAAGAACTACACAACTTCCTCTGTAGTATACAGCAGCTGATAAGTACTGAAAGGATTAAGATTTTTAAATAGAAGTAATTTACACATTTGACTTTCTGGCACCAGTTGATCTGAAAAAAATAGTTTTCCACCGGAGTTCCCTTTTAAAGGGGGTGACCACATCTTCAGTGATTTCTGGACTAATATGCTTGATGGTCTATGCCTAGGCAGGGGCTGGAGAGAACAATAACACATACTCACCTTCCGCGCTCCCCACAGCTGCCATTCACTCTGAGCTCACACTCCACTTCTGGGATCATCATAGAAGTTCTTTACAGCGGTGGCCGGGAGCTCTGTGAGAAGCGAAGCTGTGGGGGAGCAAGGAAGGTAAGTAAGTACAGTATATGTTACTATTCTGTTTAACACCTTCCTGGGCATATCCCACTGAAAAGAAAGGGACTCTGCTGCAAGCCAAATTCTGCCGGCTGAATGTCCCCAGTGTGAACGAGGCCTAAACTCAAAGGGGGAGATTTATCAAAACCAGTCCAGAGGGAAAGTTGCCCAGTTGCCCATAGCAACCAATCAGATCACTTCACAAGGCCTCTGCAAAATGAAAGAAGCAATCTGATTGGTTGCAATGGGCAACTTTTTCTTTGCACGGATTTTTGATAAATTTCCCCTTTAAAATTCCTTAATAGGTTGTAAGAAAATGGGTTCTACAAACTAGACAATCCCTTTAAGCCATTGAAGCATACCTGTAAAAAAAATAAACCAGAGATATGTCAGAAGTTTTTATTGGTCCTAAACCCAGCCCCCCTCCCCCCACGAAGAATCGGCAGGGAGAGAAAGGTGCCCCTGGACTCTCCTTTCCCCACTCTGTGCTTATAAGACCTGGAGGGTCCCATAGACTTACATGGTAATTCCGTCCAGAGAGCAGGGAAAGAACGTGCTAAGCGCGCACTTCTCCCGTTTTGTTCTTGTGATCCGTCTGGATCTGTACACTGGGACCCCGACCTATCCAAACTTTTTTGATATGTCTCTACAACTTATTAAAAGGTTTTTTTTTTGATTGTTCTTTTTGTAACAGTGTCCATTTAAAGGGGTGCACCGGTGGAAAACTTTTTTTTTCTTTTTTCTTTTTCTTTTTTTTAAATCAACTGGTGCCAGAAAGTTAAACAGATTTGTAAATTACTTCTATAAAAAAAATCTTAATCCTTCCAGTACTTATTAGCTGCTGAATACTACAGAGGAAGTTCTTTTCTTTTTGGAGCACAGAGCTCTCTGCTGACATCACGAGCACAGTGCTTTCTGCTGACGCCTCTGTCCATTTTAAGAATCCCCCATAGCAAGCATATGCTGCTCTGGACAGTTCCTAAAACGGACAAAGATGTCAGCAGAGAGCACTGTGTTCCAAAAAAGAAAAGAATTTCCTCTGTAGTATTCAGCAGCTAATAAGTACTGGAAGGACTAAGATTTTTTTAATAGAAGTCATTTACAAATCTGTTTAACTTTCTGGCACCAGTTGATTTAAAAAAAATAAAATAAAAATAAATTACGTTTTCCACCGGAGTACCCCTTTAAGGGTAACCCCCCTCTATGTCTTCCTGCATAGGTGCAAAGCACTTATCCTATAGATCAGTATTTCCCAGCCAGGGTGCCTCCAGCTGTTGCAAAACTACAACTCCCAGCATGCCCGGACAGCCGTAGGCTGTCCGGGCATGCTGGGAGTTGTAGTTTTGCAACAGCTGGAGGCACCCTGGTTGCGAAACACTTCCATAGATAATACTAAGGTGCCTTTTCCTCCCTTTGTGCCCAGTTTTGTCATCGCCCCATCAGTCATTGTTCCCTTTTTCCCTCCCCAATTGTGTATCGGTAATAATAATAATAATAACTCTGCATCTCTTCTCTTCCAGTCCCTTCAGTCTGAATCTGTTCAGTTCTAAAGGCGCCCAGGCCGCTGTTAACCCTTTCCACGCCATGAATTCTTTGCCGTGGAAAAACTGAAGCGAAACAAATAATAAAAAAAAAAAAAAAATCGTTAGTCCGCATTGCACCTGAAGCTTGGTAAAAGCCAACGAAAAGCACGATATGCACCCACTACTGACCCATAGATGACTCTGCTACTGACTGTTGTCATTTTTTTATTGTTATCTCCAATTATTATTATTATTATGTTTTTTGTTTTTTTTTGTGAACTGGATTTTTATATTGAATTTATTTTATTATTATTATTATTATTTTTTTTTTTTGTGTGTAGAATTTAGTGCTGATTTGTATATATTTGGTCTGAAATAACGAATGAGTAATAAGAGAATGTTTAGGTATATTTAGGTGTATGTATGTATATATATATATATATATATATATATATATATATATATGTGTAAATTCTGTCCTTAACTTAGTTGTCCATAGGACCTGGGGCAGTGTTTCCCAACTAGGGCGCCTCCAACTGTGGCAAAACTACAACTCCCAGCATGCCCGGACAGCCTTCGGCTGTCCAGGCATGCTGGGAGTTGTAGTTTTGCAACAGCTGGAGGCGCCCTGGTTGGGGAACAATGCCCTGGGGGTCCAAAACTTCCAACACATCTTGCTTTCAGTGACTTTTTACAGCACGTACTGGGACTTTGCTCTGTTGCATCCTGCTGTAATATGTGTCCATTTTTGCTGCCTGTATTATGGCCACAATATCCCGACCTACAGTAACTCAAGTTTAACTGAACTGAACTTAGATCACCATTATCAGGGGCCTAACTAGAGAGTACCCCAATAATAGGCCTGCAGGTCAGATTCTTAGGTCAGACCCTAGAAAACAGGCATTTACGGTACTTTCTTCTCCTTGATCGCTGCTTCCCTTTCCAAATTTTGAATGGGTCCCTTATCATCTGAATAGGAGTACCCCCAGGTCAGATTCCTATATCAGACCCTAGATAAGAGCCATAAATCAGACCCCAGATTAGAAACCATAAATCAGGCCCCAGATGAGACCCTTAAGTCAGGGGGATCAGAATCCTAAAACTGACCCCGTATCAGAACGCTAAATCAGATCCCATATCACAACCCTTAAAGCGACCCCAGATCAGAGCCTTTAATCAGACCCCAGATCAGAACCCTAAATCAGATCCCAGATCAGAGCCCTAAAACCGACCCCAAAATCAGGGGGATCAGAATCCTAAAACTGACCCCGTATCAGAACACTAAATCAGATCCCATATCACAACCCTTAAAGCGACCCCAGATCAGAGCCTTTAATCAGACCCCAGATCAGAACCCTAAATCAGAGACCAGTTCAGAACCCTAAATCTGACTCTGGATCAGAGCCCTAAATCTAACCCTGAAATCAGACCTCAGATCAGAGCCCTAAATTAGACCCCAGATCAGAGACCTAAATGCGACCCCAGATCAGAGCCCAAAATCCGACCCCAGGTCAGAGCTCTAAGTCCGACCCCAGATCAGAGCCCTAAAACCTGACCCCCGAAATCAGACCCCCAGATCAGAGCCCTAAATATGAAATCAGATCAGAGCCCGAAATCAGACCCCAAATCAGAGCCCTAAAACCTGACCCCCGAAATCAGACCCCAAATCAGAACCCTAAATCAGACCCCAGATCAGAGCGCTAAATCAGACCCCAGATCAGAGCGCTAAATCAGACCCCAGATCAGAACCCTAAAACCTGATCCCCGAAATCAGACCACAGATCAGAACCCTAAAGCAGACCCCAGATCAGAGCGCTAAATCAGACCCCAGATCAGAGCGCTAAATCAGACCCCAGATCAGAGCGCTAAATCAGACCCCAGATCAGAGCGCTAAATCAGACCCCAGATCAGAACCCTAAATCAGACTCTGGATCAGAGAACTAAATATGGCTCCAGATCAGAGCCCTAAATCTAATCAGGAAACCAGACCTCAGATCAGACCTCAGATCAGAGCCCTAAATTAGACCCCGGATCAGAGACCTAAATCCGACCCCGGATCAGAGCCCAAAATCCGACCCCAGATCAGAGCCCTAAATCCGACCCCAGATCAGAGCCCTAAAACCGACCCCAAAATCAGACCCCCAGATCAGAGCCCTAAATATGAAACCAGATCAGAGCCCGAAATCAGACCCCAGATCAGAGCCCTAAAACCTGACCCATGAAATCAGACCCCAGATCAGAGCCCTAAAACCTGACCCATGAAATCAGACCCCAGATCAGAGCCCTAAATCAGACCCCAGATCAGAGCCCTAAATCAGATCCCAGATCAGAGCCCTAAATCACTTCACCACTGATCTAAACCACAGAAGGTCTAGTTATTGCAGGCGCTAAAATACATGCCCCATCCCCCCTTCTACCATTGACTGTGCAGAATGTCCTCTACTGAAAGTCTGGACCTTAGCAATCTGGCTTTGGGACTGTTATTCATTGTGTGTGGATTTATATATCTTGTATGTTTATATGGTATATGTTTATACTCACACATGTGTAAATATATATATATGTATACATACATTAGATTAGACGAGGCTTATATAGCGACATATCTTATGAAATATATTTTCAATTTTAGGAATTCTTTATAACCAAAAAAAAAAAAAAAATATCAAAACATATATATTTTTCTGTCTAGAATCATATTTTTATAATAATGTTTTTAATGTTTTGCTGTGGATTATTTTCTACCTGCACTGTTGTTGTGGGTCAATTTTATATACATGTAGTTAGGATAGCCTGATAGGAGGGGGGGGGGGGGGGGGCGAGATTTTATTTACTGATGAGCATCCTGGGACATGTAGTTCGACTGTAATGTAGAATTCCTCTTTTTTTTTTTTTTTTTTATAAAGTTCTGACTTATAAAGGTAAAGGGGGGTCCGGGTGCTGAGACCACCCATGATTGCTAAAATTGAAGGTTAGAGGGGTTCAACTGGGTGCTGGACTCTTTTAGGTGGGATCGGGTCGGCTCTCCTTGGTAATGTGGGGCTAGGAGAGTTTGGACTCTTAACTAGGCCCCTATGCCAGTGTTTTCCAAACAATGTGTCTCCAGCTGTTGCAAAACTACAAGTCCCAGCATGCCCGGACAGCCAAAGGCTGTCCGGGCATGCTGGGAGTTGTAGTTTTGCAACAGCTGGAGGCACACTCTTTGGAAAACACTGCCCTTTGTTTCAGCAGTTGGTGGGGGGGTCTCTGCACCTGAACCCACAACTATAAAACCTCTGATGTGTCATGATGACCAACTTAAAGAAGTACTCCGGGTTTTTTTTTTTTTTCTTTCTTTGCCCACATCATGCAAATCCACCACCTTTTGTTACTGGAACTAGGTCATGTGATCATTAGTCCGACCCACAGAAAACTACAGTGTTTAATGTGTGGTAGGAAGTGGTCAGTCCTGGGTCAGCTGACTTCCTGTGAACTACAGTGATTAGGTTGATCTCAATCCGATAACTTCAGTGATGAGACTCCACACCCCCTCTCTGTCAAATCAGAGGATGAATGGAAAATGTAGGCAGTATTATCAAATCAATTCAGCGACAGGATTGTAATCGGTATGGCTGAAAACCCTTGCCTGCCACATCAGCTAAAACAGGTTAGCACCATTTATACACAAGAACCCTACAGATTATTATCTAATAATTGCCTATGGTGCACTATAAAAGCAAAGAAAAAGAATCCCCGGAGTGCTTCTTTAACACTTTACTGTATGTTTGCTCTCTTTATTGAACGGTGCATAACAAATACTGAATTCTGGTCACTCGCTGTGACATATATCATGTGTTTTGTTTAAACATAAATTAAAGGGGGTATCCAGAATATATATTTTTTTTAAGCTAATTTCTTCCAAAAAACAGCACCACCGCTGTCCTAAGGTTGTGTGTGGTATTGCGGCTCAGTTTCATTGAAGTGAATGGAGCCTAGTTGTACTACCACACGCAACCTGAGGATAGGGGTGGCACTGTTTTTTTTAAATTTATTTTTATTTTTTATTTATTTTTTAAGAAATTAGCTCTGTTTTTCTATTCCTGGATTAGCCCTTTAAAGAGGTTGTGTGAAATTACTAGAAACAGCACCAATCTTGTCCACAGGCTGATTCTAGTATTGCGGTTTGGCATTATTCACTTCAATGTAACTGTAATACCGGACATGGCCCATGTGCAAGGGTGGCGCTGTTAACACTAGAAAGCAGCCATGCTTTTCTAGTTTTTTTATCATTCACAGCAATAAAAAAAAAATTAAAAAATTGTGCCCTAGAACAGCGGTCTCCAACCTATGTCTCAATAAAACGAATGGGCCGTAAAGCAGTGGTCTCAAACTGTGGCCCTCCAGATGTTGCAAAACTTCAACTCCCAGCATGCCCGGACAGCCGACGGCTGTCCGGGCATGCTGGGAGTTGAAGTTTTGCAACATCTGGAGGGCCACAGTTTGAGACCACTGCCGTAAAAGGTTTCGTAATTCTAGCGCCTGAATCATGACAAGTTGCTGACCGCTGCGCTAGCCTATGAGACTGTTAGATCGTTTTGTTAACATTGATGTTTTTTTTAATCATGTTTCCTGCAATTATGAATGATTTCTTATCACTGTCTATAAGATTTATTTCTCATTTTTGATAACGGATATAAGTGGCCTGCGGACCACCGGATTGCTGCTCTGTCTCTCGCTTTACGGCCTGCTGTAAAGAATCTGATTACTTGTCACAGACCATCTCTACCTTTCTCTTTGTTTTCTCAAGGAAGTTCAATTGTGTTTGTGAATCCGTTCTATTTGGATTTTCCTTTTTTTTTTTTTTTACATACTATTATGTGTTGATTTTTATGTAGATTGTGTTGATTTTTTTATATTTACTTTTTCTCTTTGCCTGATGACTTCACTGACTGATTTTCCATTTATGTTTTAGTCCGTATCCGTCCATTCACATAATAGAAACTTTACTACGATGCACTGTTGTTGTAATACACTGAATTGGTACTGGCCGAATAGGGAAATGGAAAACAAGTGTAAAGGAAATTCCCTCTTTGCTTGAGATTTCCTTCAGGTTGAAAGACAATGCCTCTGCGGCCTCCTGAGTCCATTAATCACAATGCCGCTACGGGGAGCACACGCTCGCTAGTCCACACAGTTAATCTCTCTGTAACTCTCTGAATTAGGAAGTAAAAACCAGCCAGGGAGTGAAGTGCACAGTCACGTGCTTCACTCCTTGGCTCAGCACTCAGTCCAACTGATTGCGGTCGATGGGCTCCATTATAGTCTAGGGAGCCCCATTATAGTCTATGGAGACCCATTATAGTCTATGGAGACCTATTATAGTCTAGGGAGCCCCATTATAGTCTAGGGAGCCCCATTATAGTCGTTGAAGCCCCATTATAGTCTATGGAGACCCATTATAGTCTATGGAGCCCCATTATAGTCTAGGGAGCCCCATTATAGTCTTTGAAGCCCCATTATAGTCTAGGGAGCCCCATTATAGTCTTTGAAGCCCCATTATAGTCTAGGGAGCCCCATTATAGTCCAGGGAGCAACATTATAGTCTATAAAGTTCCATTAAAGTTTATGGAGCCCCATTATTGTCTAGGGAGCAGCATTATAGTCAATGGAGCTCCATTATAGTCTATGGAGCTCCATTAAAGTTTATGGAGCCCCATTATAGTCTATGAAGCTCCATTATAGTCTATGAAGCTCCATTATAGTCTATGGAGCCCCATTATAGTCTATGGAGCTCCATTAAAGTTTATGGAGCCCCATTATAGTCTATGAAGCTCCATTATAGTCTATGAAGCTCCATTATAGTCTATGGAGCCCCATTATAGTCTATGGAGCTCCATTAAAGTTTATGGAGCCCCATTATAGTCTATGAAGCTCCATTATAGTCTATGAAGCTCCATTATAGTCTATGAAGCTCCATTATAGTCTATGGAGCCCCATTATAGTCTATGAAGCTCCATTCAAGTTTATGGAGCCCCATTATAGTCTAGGGAGCCCCATTATAGTCTATAGAGCCCCATTATAGTCTAGGGAGCCCCAAGCATCACTATAGTCTAGGGAGCCCCATTATAGTCTATGAAGCTCCATTATAGTCTATAGAGCCCCATTATAGTCTATGAAGCCCCATTATAGTCTATGAAGCTCCATTATAGTCTATGGAGCCCCATTATAGTCTATGAAGCTCCATTATAGTCTATAGAGCCCCATTATAGTCTATGGAGGCTCATTATAGTCAATAGACTATAAGTAGGAAGTTAAAAACCAGCCTGAAGGAAATCTCCATAAAGACCTGTTTCAGACAAGCTTAATACGGCCACATTTGTGAGTCTGTATTATGGCCACAGGTCCCGATCCCACTTGGTAGATCCCTCTTTCAGTTCAGGTTATTAGACCCCTCGGTCAGAGAAGGACTTGTAGCTGTAATATGGATTTGAAATAAAATGCTAAAATGTAATTTAAATAAACTTTTTTTTAATGTTGCATAGACACGTCAATTGTTTAGCTTGGTTGGGGTCTTTGTGCTCATTCTTAGATATAGCTGGGTGAAGCGCGCTGCGGTGCACTTCATTCTCTGGCTTTGCTTGATTTGACTGATTACAGGAGATTGACTCTATAGACCATAATGGGGCTCCCTATGTTGTAATGGGGCTCCATAGACTATAATGGGACTTCCTATACTATAATGCACCTCCATAGACAATAATGGGACTCCCTAGACTATAGTGCAGCACCCTAGACTATAATGGTGCTCCATAGACTATAATGCAGCTCCATAGACGATAATGGGGCTCCATAGACTATAATGCGGCTCCATAGACTATAATGGTGCTCCATAGACTATAATGTCACTCCATAGACTATAATGCAGCTCCATAGACGATAATGGGGCTCCATAGACGATAATGGGGCTCCATAGACGATAATGGGGCTCCATAGACTATAATGCGGCTCCATAGACTATAGTGTCACTCCATAGACTATAATGTCACTCCATAGACTATAATGCAGCTCCCTAGACTATAATGTCATTCCATAGACTATAATGCGGCTCCATAGACGATAATAGGGCTCCATAGACTATAATGCGGCTCCATAGACTATAATGCGGCTCCATAGACGATAATGGGGCTCCATAGACTATAATGCGGCTCCATAGACGATAATGGGACTCCATAGACTATAATGCGGCTCCATAGACTATAATGCGGCTCCATAGACGATAATGGGGCTCCATAGACTATAATGCGGCTCCATAGACAATATTGGGGCTCCATAGACTATAATGTGGCTCCATAGACGATAATGGGGCTCCATAGACTAAAATGCAGCTCCATAGACGATATTGGGGCTCCATAGACTATAATGCGGCTCCATAGACGATAATGGGGCTCCATCGACTATAATGCGGCTCCATAGACGATAATGGGGCTCCATAGACTATAATGCAGCTCCCTAGACTATATTGTCATTCCATAAACTATAATGCTGCTCCCTAGACTATAATGGGGCTCCATAGACTACAATGGGACTCCCTAGACTGTAATGCAGTGCCCTAGACTATAATGGTGCTCCATAGACTATAATGGGGCTCCCTAAACTATTATATGGCTCCCTAGACTAACATGTGGCTCCCTAGATTATAATGTTACTCCATAGACTATAATGGGGCTCTATAGACTATAAGGTGCCAGTCTGCTGTAGTCAGTTGGTCTTAGCAGAGCCAGAGAGTGAAGTGCACAACTGTGCGCTTCACTCCCTGGCTTGACACTCAATCCAACTGATTGCAAAAGATGGAGCCCCATTATAGTCATTGGAGCCCCGTTATAGTCTGTGGAGCCCCATTATAGTCATTGGAGCCTCATTATAGTCTGTGGAGCCCCATTATAGTCATTGGAGCCTCATTATAGTCTGTGGAGCCCCATTATAGTCATTGGAGCCTCATTATAGTCTGTGGAGCCCCAGTATAGTCATTGGAGCCTCATTATAGTCTGTGGAGCCCCATTATAGTCATTGGAGCCTCATTATAGTCTGTGGAGCCCCATTATAGTCATTGGAGCCTCATTATAGTCTGTGGAGCCCCATTATAGTCTAGGGAGCCCCATTATAGTCTGTGTAGTCTCATTATAGTCTATAAAGCTTCATTATAGTCTGTGGAGCCCCATTATAGTCTCTGGAGCCCCATTATAGTCTATGGAGCCCCATTATTGTCTGGGAGCTGCATTTTAGTCTGTGAAGCCCCATTATAGTCTATAAAGCCTCATTATAGTCTGGATCCCCATTATAGTCTGTGACGCCCCATTATAGTCTGTGGAGCACTATTATATTCTGTGAAGCCCAATGTAGTCTGGGAGCTGCATGACAGTCTAAGGAGCCCCATTATAGTCTGGATCCCCATTATAGTCTATGGCGCCCCATTATAGTCTGTGGAGCCCCATTATAGTCTGTGAAGCCCCCATTATAGTCTGTGGAGCCCCATTATAGTCTGTGAAGCGCCATTATAGTCTAAGGAGCCCCATTATAGTCTGTGAAGCCCCATTATAGTCTGTGAAGCCCCATTATAGTCTGTGGAGCCCCATTATAGTCTATGGAGCCCCATTATAGTCTGTGGAGCCCCATTATAGTCTGTGAAGCCCCATTAAAGTCTGTGGAGCCCCATTATAGTCTAGGGAGCCCCATTATAGTCTGTGAAGCCCCATTATAGTCTAAGGAGCCTCATTATAGTCTATAAAGCCCCATTATAGTCTGTGGAGCCCCATTGTAGTCTGTGGAGCCCCATTATAGTATGTGGAGCCCCATTGTAGTCTGTGGAGCCCCATTATAGTATATGGAGCCCCATTATAGTCTGTGGAGCCCCATTATAGTCTGTGAAGCCCCATTATAGTCTGTGAAGCCCCATTATAGTCTAAGGAGCCTCATTATAGTCTATAAAGCCTCATTATAGTCTGGATCCCTATTATAGTTTATGGAGCCCTATTATTATAGTCTGTGGAGCCCGTCTCCTGTAATCAGTCTGATCGAGCAGCTATATCGAGTGATCAAAAAGGGGTCTCAGGACTGAGACCCCGACAGATCTAAACTTTTGAGATCTCTGTACAATATGACAAAAGTTTATTTAAATGACAGTGATGCTTTAAGTTGGAGACTTGCTTCTTCTACAATATTTTATTTGACAATTTGTGTCACCCTGTTTCCTTATGCGGTAGCCATGTTTGGTGGACACTCTCTC
Source organism: Hyla sarda (assembly GCF_029499605.1). Classification (NCBI taxonomy): domain Eukaryota; kingdom Metazoa; phylum Chordata; class Amphibia; order Anura; family Hylidae; genus Hyla; species Hyla sarda. The sequence continues at coordinate 25,468,385 of NC_079194.1, forward strand.
CATCTCCTATTGACTGTATTGTTTTAGGCATCGCCTTTAATATTGCCAAATTCCGTTTTCCCAGTATTTGCACTGTATGATGAGTGATGTTAAAAAGCAATATTACACTGACCATGGGGGTATTTTTTAGTCCTGTGATGAGAACCATATCCTTAATGTAGAGTTTCCCAACCAGGGTGCCTCCAGCTGTTGCAAAACTACAACTCCCAGCATGCCTGGACAGCCAACGGCCAACATTAATGTGTTGCAGCAGGAAACTAACCCTACTCATCACATGACTTATCAGGTGTGACTGTGTTGAGCCCCAATCTTCACCTTCATCTTCAACTTTTTCACTTTTGAGGGGTTCCAGGTTGGCAGTGTTCCTGCCTGTGACATAGAGGGAAAAAATGGCCACCAGTTACTCTTCTTAAAGAGAATGTATAGACTAGATTATTTTTTCAGATACTGAAATATGTTCTCTTTTTGTAATCAGTTATTTTTTATTGCAATTTTTTTAAAAAATGTTTCCAATTTAAATTTTTAGTACATTATTATTGGGGGAAGCCATTTTGCCTGTGTTTATTTTTAACAGCATTTAGGGATATTCTTTACAGCAAGCCCTATTGACATAGAAATTAATAGATAGGAACTGTCCCATTCACACGAATAGGAAATGGTACAGGGCATGCTCTGTAGATCATTTTGCAGGGAAGGGAAGGCTGAGCTATGAGCTTCATCTATTGTCTTCTCTATATACTGGTTTTAATGTAATGCTATACACATCACTTTCCAGCAGCCTCCTCATTATCATGACAGACAGAAATGGAAGTCTCAGCTTAGTTTCAGGCCTAGTGGCCAGATTGAAAACTGCAAGATTTCAGGAATATTTTATAATATAGATAAGGGAAAATTTGAAAAAACCATCACTAACAATTCTTTAAAAATATAAAAAAAAAAAAATGCTTAAAAGAAATGTGTCATCGGAAAATGATCTATTATTTAAAACAAGTTTTTATGTTAATCAAATTTAATTTTTATTTATTTTTTGAAGTTTTTTTTTTTTTTTTTTTACAATTTTCCATTTAATTTTCTTTATTTTATAATAATTCTAAAATCTTGCAGTTTCCATTCTGACCACTAGGGATAAAACTAAACTGAGACTTTCTGTTCTGTGCAGATCATTTTCCAGTGATGCCATTGTTTTAAGCACAGAAATGAGTACATTGAAAGGTGATACCAGTAGAGAGATAACACTGGATCCACCATCGCTTACAGCAAAGATCAGCCTCCCCTCCCTATAGAATGACTTCTAATAAGTTCACTGAGCACGCTCAGACATGGCGTGACGTCATGGGGGGCGTGGTCATAAAGTCACGACCTCCGCTGCCCGCACTCCGCGTTCTAAACAAATGCCGAGTGCTGTACAGAGATCGTGGGGAGTCCCAGCTGCGGGACCCCAGCGATCAGACATCTCATCCCCTATCCTTTGCATAGGGGATAGGATGTCTAGGGGGTTGAGTACCCCTTTAACCACAATTTCAGTGTAACCTAACACTATAGCGGGCCCGTAGTGTCACAAAAGTATAATGACCACCTGATCTCACTATTGTACTCATTTTTATTATTCATTTAAAAGAGAACCAATGGTGACCATATTGTTCCCTTTATGTCACTGACCCAAAACCGAGAATCCCACCAGGCAACAATTCATACGTGAGTCTTTAGGGCCACTGCAAGCGTGACCTTGGGGGGCAAGCGGGACATTGAGGTTTGCTGCAGTCACAACTTAAAGGGGTACCCCGCTGCTCAGCGTTCGGAACAAACTGTTCCGAACGCTGGAGCCGGCGCTGGGACCTTGTGACGCCATAGCCCAACCCCCTCATGATGTCACGTCCCGTCCCCTCAATGCAAGTCTATGAGAAGAGGCGGGGCAGGGCGTGACATCATGAGGGGCGGGGCTAGGACATAACAAGCTTCCGGCTTCAGGGTTCGGAAAACAGTTTGTTCCAAACGCTGAGCAGCGGCGTACCCCTTTAAGGCTTTACTTTTGACTTTACTGAATGAACACTGGACTTCAATATAAGCAATAAACATCTTAATAGGGTATGTTAACACCGGGTAACTCGAGCGGAGTTTCCTCGCGCGGAATTGGGTGTCGAAAATTCACGGTGTGAACTTTACCATCTGGGTGAATGTGTCTTCCGTGAACGGATCCGTGCAAAGAATTAACCTGTTCATTCATTGCGCGGAATTCCGCGAGCACTGCATTGCTGTCAATAGTGAGGGCACCAGGCTGCGCGGACCTGGCCAGATGAAATCTCCGCTTGCGGAATTCTGCGCAATTTACCCAATGTGAACCTACCCTTAGTTTATCATGCAGTTGATTTTCTAGAGCAGTGGTCTCAAACAGTGGCCCTCCAGATGTTGCAAAACTTCAACTCCCAGCATACCCGGACAGCCGTTGGCTGTCCGGGCATGCTGGGAGTTGAAGTTTTGCAACATCTGGAGGGCCACAGTTTGAGACCACTGCTCTAGAGTCTGTATTTCTTGCCATGGGTGATACCGACCAAGAACCTTCATTTCATAACTCCCTCCGACAATAAAGATTTGGACCCTACAAAGTGTTAATATACTTGATCTGCAGCTATTAACGTAGCCGGTCCCTAATAACTAAGGCCATTATGTGGATTAGCTCCCAGTCTACGCATGTGGAACATTGGTAATCTGCGAATATGGCAATCATAAAGAACAATAATCTTGTTTCCCGGGGAGACCATGAAGTGCGCGGACTCAAAAAGTGGTTGAAATAAAATGTTTATCAAAAAAAAAAAAACTGGAACATTCTGTATAGTTTAAAGTAATAAATGGGCTCTTGATAGATGTAGAGCGATGGAAATCTATTTCTACCTCCGCTTCAAATGGAAAAAATAAAACTGTTTTTATCGATTTTAACTATTTTATTTAATAAAGAGAATCTGTATTACGCAAGTGTATCCGTGTGTGTTTATACAGACGCAGCTTCGGAACGGAACGCAGAGCTGCCCAGTCACTAGATGTGAACGTATATCCAGTGGTTTACCACACAAAGGGGGGGGGGGCTCGGCATTAAAGGGGTACTTTGGATAGGTGATAACATGTCTGGAGGAGGAGTACCCCTTTAAACTGCCAGCAGCCACAGGGGGACCTCACTGCATACAGGTTTATACATTATATAATGTTAATATATATATATATATATATATATATTATCTGTATACATCTATATACATAGAGCTCCCACTAGTGGTGGCTCTGTGCAGCCAAATGTAATATACAGATGTCTTCAGCCAACCATCCAAATATGCACAGAAATGGGATGGTGCTTTTAAAGAAAAAGTATACAGAATGGAGTTGTAGGTGTCTAATGGAATCGGCAGACATGTACATAACACAAATAATGATGAGAACATTTGTAATTTATCATGCATTGAATTATTGCTCCCCTGCTTGGCTCACCTCTCATCCCTGGTCTCCTGCATTGCTCCCTTCTTGTCCCTGTTCTCCTGCATGGCTCCCCTATCATACCTAGTCCCCAGCATGGCTCTCTTCTAACTCCTAATCCCGAGCATGGTTCCCTTCTCATTCTTAGTCCCCTTCATTGCTCCCCTCATATTCTCAATCCTAGCATGGCTCCCCTCTCATTCCCCTTTCCCTACATGGCTCCCCGCTTTTTCCTCTTTCCCTACATGGCTCCCCTCTCATTTCCAGTTCCCCGCATTGTTTCCTCTCATTCCTTGTTCCCATCATGGCTCCCCTCTCATTCCCCTTTCCCTACATGGCTCCCCGCTCTTTCCTCTTTCCCTACATGGCTCCCCTCTCATTCCCCTTTCCATACATGGCTCCCCTCTCATTCCCAGTCCCCTGCATTGTTTCCTATCAATCCTTCTTCCCATCATGGCTCCCCTCTCATTTCCAGTCCCCTGCATTGTTTCCTATCAATCCTTGTTCCCATCATGGCTCCCCTCTCATTCCCAGTCTCCTGCATTGTTTCCTATCAATCCTTGTTACCATTATGGCTCCCCTTTAATTCCTAGTTCCCTGCATGGCTTCCCTCTCATTCCTAATTCCCTACATGGCTCCCCTCTTATTCCTAGTTCCCAGCATGGCTCCCCTCTTATTCCTAGTTCCCAGCATGGCTCCCCTCTTATTCCTAGTTCCCAGCATGGCTCCCCTCTTATTCCTAGTTCCCAGCATGGCTCCCCTCTTATTCCTAGTTCCCAGCATGGCTCCCCTCTTATTCCTAGTTCCCAGCATGGCTCCCCTCTTATTCCTAGTTCCCAGCATGGCTCCCCTCTTATTCCTAGGTCCCTTCATGGCTCCCCTCTTATTCCTAGGTCCCTTCATGGCTCCCCTCTCCTTTCTGATTCCCTGCATGGCTCCCCTCTTATTCCTAGTTCCCTGCATGGATCCCCTCTTATTCCTAGTTCCCTGCATGGCTCCCTTCTCCTTTCTGATTCCCTGCATGGCTCCCCTCTTATTCCTAGTTCCCAGCATGGCTCCCCTCTTATTCCTAGTTCCCAGCATGGCTCCCCTCTTATTCCTAGGTCCCTTCATGGCTCCCCTCTTATTCCTAGGTCCCTTCATGGCTCCCCTCTCCTTTCTGATTCCCTGCATGGCTCCCCTCTTATTCCTAGTTCCCTGCATGGATCCCCTCTTATTCCTAGTTCCCTGCATGGCTCCCTTCTCCTTTCTGATTCCCTGCATGGCTCCCCTCTTATTCCTAGTTCCCTGCATGGCTCCCTTCTCCTTTCTGATTCCCTGCATGGCTCCCCTCTTATTCCTAGTTCCCAGCATGGCTCCCCTCTTATTCCTAGTTCCCAGCATGGCTCCCCTCTTATTCCTAGTTCCCAGCATGGCTCCCCTCTTATTCCTAGTTCCCAGCATGGCTCCCCTCTTATTCCTAGTTCCCAGCATGGCTCCCCTCTTATTCCTAGGTCCCTTCATGGCTCCCCTCTTATTCCTAGGTCCCTTCATGGCTCCCCTCTCCTTTCTGATTCCCTGCATGGCTCCCCTCTTATTCCTAGTTCCCTGCATGGATCCCCTCTTATTCCTAGTTCCCTGCATGGCTCCCTTCTCCTTTCTGATTCCCTGCATGGCTCCCCTCTTATTCCTAGTTCCCTGCATGGATCCCCTCTCATTCCTAGTTCCCTGCATGGCTCCCCTCTTATTCCTAGTTCCCTGCATGGCTCCCTTCTTATCTCTGGTCACCTGCATAGTTCGGCCATCATCCCTGGAGCCCAGTTTGTCTCCCCTCTCAACCCTGGTCTCGTCTCGAATCCCCTTTCTCTACCTCCTTCCTTTGCTCTTATGTCCCATGGTGCAGGAACTGTTCTCTCTCTTCCATTTGCTCCAGTGATGTGTCTCCATGCTGGCGGATCCATTCCCCCTTATGTCCCTTGTAAGTCTCCTCTGTGTTTTTTTTGCTTACTCCATTCCGGGGATGCAGTGCAGCACAGATCCACTTCCAGGCGATTCTCTGTGCATTAAAGTCTGATGTGTGATCATTCCTTTAAAATGTAACCCACAGGTGTGGTGTTTGGTTGGTAGAGAGGGCAGAGGGGCAGCTTACATAAACTATAATGGGGAAGTTAATCCATCACAGAAAAAAAACAATTGGTTGAGATGGCGGTGTGGTCTTCTCAAAGGGTGGTTTATTGGGGAGCCATCATTGGAAGTGCTCCAGTCAGAAAACAGAGCCCCCTATATAGATAAAGCGATATATAAGATATATTATAAAATTAATAAGCTCAACATTTTGGACCCAACTTGCAGGATCCCAATTGTTACTTTTTCTATTTGAAAAGCAAGGTTAAGCTGGGAGAAGTTTCTCCTGCTTTTCTATGGCTTCTATGGATTGGAGCTGTCACTACCGACACATTACAATGTGATGCACTTATACTTGGCTTCACAGCAATATGTCAATAAACAATTCCCATTCCAGATGTACACAGCCCATTATACACACATTAGTACAATGACTATACAAAACAATACAATGATCAGTGTGAATAAAGTCTAAAGAGACCAGGCATTCTTATAGTCGAATAGAAGACGTAAACCAAGGTTCCTAGACAGTCTTGAACTGTATCCAAGAATGTGACATTTGGGTTTTCAGTCACAGTCAGTCTAATTTTTGCATTAAAGGGGTACTCCGGTGGAATTTTTTTTTTTTTTTTAATGAACTGGTGCCACAAAACAGATTTGTAAATTAATCTCACCGAAAACCAAATTTCTGTTAGTGTACAAAAGTAGGGGTCACTGAAGAAAACACTAATACATAACTTTGAATGAATTACTCTAAAATTGGGGACAAAATTTGCCACAAGACCATCAAAAATAAAGCAACAAAACACACACTATATCAAAAATATGAAGAGACAGATAAGGACTAGAGGAAAGCCCAAGTCAGTTCATACAAAAAGTCCGATAAGAGATGAGGGGGTATAGGTGGGGGTAAAGAGGGGGAAGGACCTAGGGAGGGGATAGGCCGAAGATGGTGGTAGGCCACTACCTATCACTTGCCCTAATACCCCCTATTCTATACCTAACCCTTGGCGGAGGTGACGCTCTGATAAGGGCGGCCCTGCTCCGGAACCATGTCTATTCTGTCTAGGGCGTCAACTCCGTGTTTGGAACAAACTGCCCCGAACGCTGGAGCCAGAGTCGGGAGCAAGTGACATCACACCCCGTCCCCTCAATGCAAGTCTGTGGGAGGGGTCGTGAGGGGGTTTGTTCCAAACGCTGAGCAGCGGAGTACCCCTTTAAGAGCCAGCACTAACAAACCTTCAAGACATTGTATTGTATGGTAATATCCAAGGACAAAAGAAAGAAAACGTCAGAACATACAATTCAATACAGATTCACATTGCTTGTGAAACAGTTGTCAGGTCTGGAACACAATGAATAGTAAGTCAGGGACACCATGCATTTAAAGGAGTCTTCTGGCTTTATTTGAAGAAACAATAATTTTGTGCAGAAAAAGTTATGCAGTTTTCTAATACACTTTGGGTGAGACTTACTAAGACCGGCTGTTATGACCGACTGGGGGACAGGCAGAGTGATTCCTAAACTGACCCTAAAACATCTCTCCCTGCCTACTTGCCCATACATCCTAAACGATGGATCGACAACTGGGCGCAGGTCCCTTCCTGTGCTAAAGTGCTAAAAACACATAATAAACATAGTCGGTCACAGAACAGAAACAGAAAATTACTAGACAACCAGATATACCAGACAGAATACAAATACAGGACAGAATACAAAATCACAATCAGAGCAGAATATAGTGAATTAACAAACAGTTCATAAACTGGATATCAGATAAACGGCAGACATGATAAAATGAACAAGACTAGGCATGATAAAAGTATACAGCAGAATCCAGGAGATGAAGGGGATAAACAGAAGACCTGAGAGCCAAACAGGTAAGTTACTAAAAACTATCACAAACAGGTACAAAGGACAAAGATCAGATCAACCAAACAGGATATAAATATAAGACACTGGACAAGGAAACGGATGAGTCAGAATAGACTCCATGAACCAACAGGAATTAGCTTAATCCCGCAGAAGACCTTCATTAGACAAAGGGAATAAACAATACCCCCAGAGTCCCCTACACAAAGGTAAAAGATCTATTGCTAAACAGGAATATAACATACAGAGCACCGGTAACAAGCAAGACTCAGACATAATGTGAACAAATACATAACAAAAAAGATATACAAATCCTAAAACCGACTAATGTAAGGCTGGGTTCACATACTTTTTTCAATCAGTTTTTCTAAAGAAAACCGTATGGCAAAAAAAAGGATGGAACAGTATGGGAAAAAGTGAACCGTATGTGTTTTTAAACCGTATACTGTTTTTAAAAGTGCATACGGTTCTGTCCGTTTTTATAAAAAAAAAAACACAATTTTGAAAATGTCCATTTTTTATGTGAGGAGTGTTGGGTAGGGACTTTAGGATGCAAAAGGGCATGTGCAAAGTATAAACCGTATACTGTTTCCCATATGGAACCGTATACATGTGCATTTCCCATTGACGTCCATGTTAAAAAAAATGTATGCGGTTGCAGTACGGTTTTTAAACCAGAGACAAAATCATGGTCAACAATAGGGGATAAGATGTCTAGGGGTGGAATACCCCTTTAAGGCACCTACAAGGGTCCAGCCCTGGTGGCTCCCCTTTGCCGGAGTTTAGGGAGAGCCCCGCTTGCTTCTGGGTTCCAGCTGAGCTCCAACCCAGTTTTCACCAAGGAGGACAAGATACTAGTTGGTCTTTTCATTGCCAAGAGACAGGGTGAAGAATTTAATGGCCACACACCCCTCTAGACCACCAGGAGGCACTTTCCAAAAAAGGCTGCTGCACCATGAAAGATTCTTATGACAAACACATTAAAAATGAAAACACATTGACAAAATAATAAATAAACAAGGATGTGTTATGTGACAACCCAGGTATATAAAACTTTATCATTAGAGATGATCGGCAGGGGCCATATTCGAATTTGCGATATTTCGCAAATATATGGACGAATATTCGTCCTATGTTTGCGAAATTTGCATATTCGCTATGTTCATTCCCTTTTTTTTAATGAAAACATTTGTAATGAAATTTACATGGTGCGCATGCGCGATTATATCTTATACCTAAAAGAAGGGAGGGATCATTGACCTCTGGAAGTGCCGATATTCGTGGATATTTGCATATTCGCATATACCAATTATTGGCGCTCCACACCGACTCACACAATAAATAATATTGGAGCCTTCTTTGGACTACAAGCTGGAAGCAGGGAGGGATGATCACTTTTTTTTTTACACAGTACACATAATTGTTGTGATGTATACTGTGAAGAAAAAAACAACTAATATTCATCATTACGAATATATAGGGCTATACTGTAAATATTCGTGAAGTCGCAAAGCCTAAAAATTAGCATTTTGAATATTCGCGCCCAACACTATTTATCATAAAAGCCTGCATATAAAAAGCCAGGTAAATCGAAGTGAATGTGAAAGGTTACTACATACACACACTGAACGACGGGGCTCATGATCCACTGCCTTGCCATACCATCTGTCCATGTATAGCCACCTTTGGGCGTGAAACAGCGCCGTGGCTCCGGACAGGGCTCCTCATGATCCACTGCCCTGCCATACCATCTGTCCATGTATAGCCACCTTTGGGCGTGAAACAGCGCCGTGGCTCCGGACAGGGCTCCTCATGATCCACTGCCCTGCCATACCATCTGTCCATGTATAGCCACCTTTGGGCGTGAAACAGCGCCGTGGCTCCGGACAGGGCTCCTCATGATCCACTGCCCTGCCATACCATCTGTCCATGTATAGCCACCTTTGGGCATGAAATGGCGCTGTCGCTCAGGACGGGGCTCCTCATGATCCACTGCTCTGCCATACCATCTGTTCACGTATAGCCACCTTTGGGCGTGCAACGGTGTCGCCGCTCCGGACAGGGCTCCTCATGATCCACTGCTTTGTCATACCATCTGTCCATGTATAGCCACCTTTGGGTGTGAAACGGCGCCATCGCTCCGGACGGGGCTCCTCATGATCCACTGCCCTGCCATACCATCTGTCCATGTATAGTCACCTTTGTACCGTCTGAATAAAGAATATAGCATCGGAACAGTGGTGAGTGATCCGCGTCTTTTTTCGTATCTCTTCAGTGTGTGTATGCAGTAACTATTTAGCGAGATCACCGCCATCACTATGCTAGTGTGAATAACGCTCAACACGCGGCCACAAGATATACCTATTGATTGAGAACATCAATTCTATGTGTATATGTACCTGTCCAATACCAATGGCCCCTGTAGTAGCCACCAAAAAGAACAGATACTACACTTGATCTTGGCCAAAGAAGGAAGAAAACTCTACAAGGTTCTGATGGTCTTGGCACATGCATGTGGCTCAATGTAATTTGTGGCAAGTGCAGCACACTTGTGACTTTCTACACTCACCAGGAGCTCCCTTTTTTCTGTTGGGATATCTCATGATGACAAACCCTTTTGGAAATGCATGTGCCCAACGATCTTCTGTTCCAGTCTGTCAGAGCGGAGATGGTACGGGATTGTCTTAGTCGTGTTCTACGTGTATCTGAACCAGCTCCGGCAACACGTACAAAGCTCAACCTCCGAACGCATAATGTACAGATTTAATTCTATATTTCTGCTATATTTTCGTCTGTCATGTGGGTGGGAAATCATCCCGCTTTTCCCATTTATGTGCATTTGTCTAATGGATTATGATTGTCATATAATGTGATTAAATAACAGTTTTCAACTTCCAGCAGAACAATGGAGGGATCTGCCATGAACGGTAAAGTACTGTTTTTGTCGTGCTGCTTAATTCCCTATAATTTTACCGACTGGCGAACAGGTGTTTTGTGATACGTGTATTTGTCTTTTATTGGTGGGTTCTGTCGTGTAGCTACTCCGGTTTATGGTATAAGGATAAGACCATGAATCTGAATGATCAAAGGCGGCGACAGCAGAGTCGGAGGTCTTCTTAATGGAGAAATTACAGCGAAATCAATGAACGCTGCAGAGCATTCCACCTACAAGAGGTGATAGGGAAACGTAATTTCCATCCTACTTGAGACCGCCGAGGTGCGTTATTATCAGATTTTCTGGACTATTAAATCTTTTAATAATACTTACACAAGTCTTATGGTTGTCTTGACACCCCGCAGATATTCAGACTTCATATTTTCTATGTAAAAGCGAAAGCAAAGTAGAGAAACAATTTTTGTCAGGGCATGCACAATTTTTTTCTCTTCTAAACTCCCGTCATTTTGACATTACAGATGAAGCATCATATAGCGGAACAATGCAAACTTATTCTTAGTGGATTAATGGAAACTCTGGATTATTTGATTTAGTATTAAAGGGGTACTCCTGTGCCCCAGCCTTCTGAACATCCGGTTCGGAAGGCTTGGAGCAGTGGCCGTGGTCGCGATGTCATGGCCACGCCCCCTCCATTGATGTCTATGGGAGGGGGCGTGACGCCCCCTCCCATAGACATCAATGGGGGGGGCGTGGCCATGACGTCGCAGCAGCAGCCGCTGCTCCAAGCCTTTGGTACCGGATGTTCAGAAGGCTGGGGCACAGGAGTACCCCTTTAAGGCCTCCCTCATGCATAGTTTCTCCATTGCTTTATTTATTTATTTTTTTGCCTGTAAATAAACAAGAAACAAACAAACAAAATTAAGATAAATCGTTAAGAGGTTTTGGAAAACCTTTAAAAAATAAAAAAAGGTTAGTGAGGGGTTAAATAAAAAATAAAAAAAACATCTCTTAGGGTGCCGTCACACGGCCGTCTGTCCCCGTTTTTTTTTTATCCCCGTTACGTCACGTTCTTGCAGGCTGTAAAGGATTAACAAAGTTTAAAAAATAAATCCCATTTATGTCAATGGGATATTTTTGCAATCCTTTGCACCCGTCTACGCTCAATTCCGTTTTTTTTTTTTGACGGCAGAAAAAACGGCACATGCAGTATTTTTTCTGCCGTCAAAAAAAATGGGAAAAAAAACAGACACAGTAAATTTAACAGTGAAGTCTATGGAAAATGGATGAGCCTTTAATGTCATCCATTTACATCCGTTTTTTCGATCCGTTTTTTGATCCGTTTTTACTTCTGAGCATGCCCGGAACAAGAAAAATTTTTTGGGGTTAATTTACTGAACAATAACGGACACAAACGGATAACATCCTTTTGCATCCGTGATTGTGCGTTTTTAAAAAATTTTTTAAGTCTGTTTTTATTTTTGACGACAGGACAGGACGGGTCTAGATGGCCGTGTGAACGCAGCCTTACCTTGCTTGCTCCCCCCATTACCTGTATAATGGTGCTTCGTTCCCCGCTGTCCAGCGCTTCTGGCTTTGAGGGGCCTGCAGGTCCTGCTCTGAGATCTTGTCTCGGAAACACTGGAATACACCAATTAGTTAATTCACTTCTATAAAGTACTAGGATCTCAATAGGATAAGGGTACGGTCTAACTACATGGCTGCTACATGCAGGATCAGCTGCTCCGTGTATGTACGTGAGGACTATTTCTTGCCATAATATAACTTATATATGGTATTTTTCAGTAGATTTCTGCTCTGCAGATTTCCTCTATAATTTGCAGTTCTCCCAGAGCTTGTGGGGGAGGCTTCCTCCCATAGACTTGTATTGCTCGTCTTGTAAACACAGGACAAAGCCGAGCTGATTTTCAGAGTGGGATTCATTCTGACGGGAGAGGGAAGAAGCTTGATAACAGCAGAAAGAAGCATTTTTGTCTAATAAGATTTATTACAAAATGTCTTCCATTCTCTTGTACTATTGATCTGTGCAAAGCTCATGACGGCAGGAATTGGCCTCACATCTAGAACTCAACTGAGGCAAAACTCATTACTGCTAAGGTAAGTGTAAGGATCCCTGGTGATCTACGGCGGTGAATGGGTCCAGGTGGTCTAGGACCGTGCAGGGGTTAATGAAAATAGACCGGATGCAATGTGGTATGTGAGGAATTTACCCCCAAAAGAATAGCCAATGTAAATTTCTTGGTCATGTTCACTTGGTGGAAATTTTACGGAATGTCCGCCCAGACAGTGGCGTTGCTAGAACTGGTGTCACCCGATGCGGCAGAAAATGGTGTCACCCCCTGCCGGTGCCTGACACCCATCCTCGGCAAAGGTTTTTCTTTCCAAAATGCAGCGTTGGGGTGGTGCTACTCCTGTGTCCGGCAGCCATGTGACATTAAAGGGGTACTCCACAAACTGTTCCGAACACTGGAGCCGGCACCGGGAACTAGTGACGTCATAGCTCCACCCCTCATGATGTCACGCCCCACCCCCTCAATGCAAGTCTATGGGAGGGGGCGTGACGGCTGTCACGCCCCCTCCCATAGACTTGCATTGAGGGGGCAGGGTGTGATGTCCTGAGGGGGCAGGGCTGTGGCGTCACGAGCTCCCGATGCTTTTCTTGTTCTAAAGAGGCTTAATTGAAGGATAAGGGGTATACCTCTAATTTTTTTGTATATTGCATTGATTATTAAAGTGACTTTTTGTACAATTTAAGTTTTTGTGATCACTCCAATTTTTGTATGTATGCTGCATTTTGGGAGTTCATAGATATAGCAATAAAAATATTAACTTCTGTTGTAGAAATTTACATTCTACCTCTTGTGTCTTGTTATATTAATCAATAATATTATCAACTATGCCAATTGCCAAGTAAGGGTAAAATGTTACCAAAGTTTTTACCATGTGAAATGACAGCTCCCAGTGTGACCCAAGCAGCGGTGAGGCTATGTTGGGCGTTGTTGTTTCACCAATCATAAGTGACTCCAGCTCTGATGGGACATATGGGACAATGATGTAAGTGACTCACAGTCCTTGACGTCTTCTCTGTTGTCTCATTCGGCTGGTACATACCGCCATGACTTCTTCAAGCTTAATTTTCTGTCTGCAAAACTTAATGTCCAGATGGTACTGGCTCCTCACTTTGTCACTTACTATATAAAAAACTATAATTAATATAATACTACACACTGCACCCTCTGAATATAATACTACCACACACTGTATCCTCTGGATATAATACTACCACACACTGTGTCCTCTGGATGTAATACTACCTCACACTGTATCCTTTGGATATAATACTAACACACACTTTACCCTCTGTATATAATTCTACCACACACTGTACCCTCTGGATATATTACTACCACACACTGTACCCTCTGTATATAATACTACCACACACTGTACCCTCTGGATATAATACTACCACACACTGTACCCTCTGTATATAATACTACCACACACTGTACCCTCTGGATATAATACTACCACACACCGTACCCTCCGCATATAATACTACCACACACCGTACCCTCTGGATATAATACTACCACACACTGTACCCTCTGGATATAATACTACCACACACTGTACTCTCTGGATATAATACTACCACACACTGTATCCTCTGGATATAATACTAACACACACTGTATCCTCTGGATATAATACTACCTGACACTGTATCCTCTGGATATAATACTACCTGACACTGTCTCCTCTGGATATAATAATACCACACACTACACCCTCTGTATATAATACTACCACACACTGTACCCTCTGGATATAATACTACCACACACTGTATCCTCTGGATATAATACTAACACACACTGTATCCTCTGGATATAATACTACCTCACACTGTATCCTCTGGATATAATACTACCCCACACTGTACCCTCTGGATATAATACTATGCCACACTGTACCCTCTGTATATAATACTACCACACACTGTACTCTCTGGATATAATACTACCACACACTGTATCCTCTGGATATAATACTAACACACACTGTATCCTCTGGATATAATACTACCTGACACTGTATCCTCTGGATATAATACTACCTGACACTGTCTCCTCTGGATATAATAATACCACACACTGTACCCTCTGGATATAATACTACCACACACTGTACTCTCTGGATATAATACTACCACACACTGTATCCTCTGGATATAATACTAACACACACTGTATCCTCTGGATATAATACTGCCACACACTGTATCCTGTGAACATAAAACTACCTCACATTGTACTCTCTGAATATAATACTACCACACACTGTATCCTCTAAATATAATACTAACCCACACTGTATCCACTGAATATAAAGCTACCTCACACTGTACCCTCTGGATATAATACTACCACACACTGTACCCTCTGGATATAACACTACCACACACTGTACCCTCTGGATAAAATACTACCACATACTGTACCCTCTGGATATAATACTACCACACACTGTACCCTCTGGATATAATACTACCCCACACTGTACCCCCTGAATATAATACTACCACACACTGTACCCTCTGTATATAATACTTCCACAAACTGTACCCTCTGGATATAATACTACCACACACTGTACCCTCTGGATATAATACTACCACACACTGTACCCTCTGGATATAATACTACCACACTGTATCCTCTGAATCTAAAACTACCTCACACTGTACCCTCTGGATATAATACTACCACACACTGTATCCTCTGAATATAAAACTACCACACACTGTACCCTCTGGATATAATACTACCACATACTGTACCCTCTGGATATAATACTACCACACACTGTATCCTCTGGATATAATACTACCACACACTGTATCCTCTGAATATAATACTACCACACACTGTATCCTCTGGATATAATACTACCACACACTGTACCCTCTGGATATAATACTACCACACACTGTATCCTCTGGATATAATACTACCACACACTGTACCCTCTGAATGTAATACTGTCACACACTGCACCCTCTGAATATGCTACTGCCACACACTGTACCCTCTGAGTATAATCACACTGTACCCTCTGAATATAATACTACCACACACTGTACCCTCTGTATATAATACTACCACACACTGTATCATTTGAATATAATACTGCCCACACACTGTATCCTCTGAATATAATACTACCACACACTGTATCATCTGAATATAAAATTACCTCACACTGTACCCTCCGAATATAATACAACCACATACTGTATCCTCTGAATATAATACTACCACACACTGTACCCTCTGAATATAATACTGCCACACACTGTACCCTCTGAATAAACTACTGCCACACACTGTACCCTCTGAGTATAATGCTACCACACACTGTACCCTCTGAATATAAAACTACCTCACACTGTACCCTCTGAATATAATACTACCACACACTGTATCCTCTGAATATAAAACTACCTCACACTGTGCCCTCTGAATATAATACTACCACACACTGTACCCTCTGAATATAATACTACCACACACTGTATCCTCTGAATATAAAACTACCTCACACTGTACCCTCTGAATATAATACTACCCCCATTTACATTGTTTCGGTGACCTAGATCTGCACTGCAAATCGAGCTCACAGAAACAGCAAATGACCCCCATCGCACGCACCTGGGTCAGGGTGTCACCCCACATGAGGGTGTCACCTGGTGCGGTCCGCATCCCCCCTAGCAGCGCTACTGCGCCCGGAAAATAGGAGTGGACATGCAGGCAGTAGGACCGTTCAAAAAATGCGTAGCCTCCATAGACAGCAATACACATCCAAAATTCGGTTGCAGCAGATTTAGTGGAAACGGCAGAATTTCCGTGGCAGAAACACCTGCCACAGAAATCCAGATTTTGGCAATACCGTCTGCAGAATTCGGTTGGATATGCATTGCCGTCTATTTCCGGGCATGTCCTGCCAGCGCCTGCTATTTACGGAATGTCTGCCTGTGTTTTCTGGTTGGACATTCTGCAAATATTCCACCGTGTGAACATAGCCTAAAACAGCACCTGTCCACAGATTAGCCCACCTGTACCCTTCGGTGGAGCTCAGATGCAATACCAAAAACAGCCCACGGGCAGGCGTGGGGCTGTTTCTGGAAGAAGTAGCCATGTTTTTCTAATTGATCACTGCAATTCTATAGACATAATAATGATCAATCTTTTATATCATAGTAAAGGGGAGTAGCTAGGGGAGTACAGCAGTGTTTTCAAAATAGTGTGTCTCCAGCTGTTGCAAAACTACAACTCCCAGCATGCCCGGACAGCCAACGGCTGTCCTGGTATGCTGGGAGTTGTAGTTTTGCAACAGCTGGAGACACCTGTGTGGAAAACACTGGGGTGCAGAGTTAGCAGTCGCATCAGGGTGCAACCCAAAGCTCCCTCTGCTACATAGGAATACACCTGTATTATAAATGGTGCAAAATCAAGCTCTGCAATAACCATAATGTCTACAGCCAGATAAAGTACAGTAAATATATTAGGGCAGATTTATCAAAACCTGTGTAATTAGATGATAGAATAAACAATAAAACAATCCAGTAAATTATTAAAAGTGATAGATAAAAGTATTAAAGGGGTATTCCAGGAAAAAAAAAATATTTTTATATATCAACTGGCTCCAGAAAGTTAAACAGATTTGTAAATTACTTCTATTAAAAAAATCTTAATCCTTCCAATAATTATCAGCTGCTGAAGTTGAGTTGTTCTTTTCTGTGTGGTAACGATGCTCTCTGCTGACATCTTTGCTTGTCTTGGGAACTGCACAGAGTAGAAGAGGTTTGCTATGGGGATTTGCTTCTACTCTGGACAGTTCCCGAGACAGGACAACTCAACTTCAGCAGCTCATAAGTACTGAAAGGATTAAGATTTATTAATAGAGGTCATTTACAAATTTTTTAAACTTTCTGGAACGGGCTGATATATATATATATATATATATATATATATATATATATATATATAAAAATATATATATATATATATATATAAAATATATATATATATATATATATGTATATATGTATGTATATATATATATATTTTTTTTTTTACCTGGATAACTCCTTTAAAGGTTCCAAATCCCAATTAAAGACTTTAAAAAAAATTATTAAATAAAGTAATAGTAGTAGCAAACCAATAATATATTATAATACACACAATATATTGTGACACACCTATAATAGTAAAATAGATTGAAATATTAAAATAAAAAATGTCTAGGACAACTATGGAAGTGATGATAATATCATTTTTCTGTTACTCTATAAATTATACTATCATCACTTCCATAGTTGTCCTAGACATTTTATATTTTAATATTTTAATGTATTTTTACTATTATAGGTGTGTCACAATATATTGTGTGTATTATAATATATTACTGGTTGTCTACTACTATTACTTTATTTAATAAATTTTTTAAAGACTTTAATTGTGATTTGGAACCTTTAATACTTTTATCTATCACTTTTAATAATTTACAGGATTATTTTATTGTTTATCCTATCATCTAATTACATACATACATTGATGGCCGTAAATGTTTGCACCCCTGAAATTTTTCAAGAAAATGAAGTATTTCTCACAGAAAAGGATTGCAGTAACACAGGTTTTGCTATACACATGTTTATTCCCTTTGTGTGTATTGGGACTAAACCAAAAAAGGGAGGAAAAAAAGCAAATTGGACATAATGTCACCAAACTCCAAAAATGGACCGGACAACATTATTGGCACCCTTTCAAAATTGTAGAAAAATAAGATTGTTTCAAGCATGTGATGCTCGTTTAAACTCACCTGGGGCAAGTAACAGGTGTGGGCAATATAAAAATCACACCTGAAAGCAGATAAAAAGGAGAGAAGTTCACTTAGTATTAGCATTGTGTGTCTGTGTGTGCCACACTAAGCATGGACAGCAGAAAGAGCAGAAGAGAACTGTCTGAGGACTTGGGAACCAAAATTGTGGGAAAATATCAACAATCTCAAGGTTACAAGTCCATCTCCAGAGATCTAGATTTGCCTTTGTCCACAGTGCGCAACATTATCAAGAAGTTTGCAACCCATGGCACTGTAGCTAATCTCCCTGGGCGTGGACGGAAGAGAAAAATTGATGAAAGGTGTCAATGCAGGATAGTCCGGATGGTGGATAAGCAGCCCCAAACAAGTTCCAAAGATATTCAAGCTGTCCTGCAGGCTCAGGGAGCATCAGTGTCAGCGCAAACCATCCGTTGACATTTAAATGAAATGTAACGCTATGGAGGAGACCCAGGAGGACCCCATTATGGAGGAGACCCAGGAGGACCCCACTATGGAGGAGACCCAGGAGGACCCCACTATGGAGGAGACCCAGGAGGACCCCACTGCTGACACAGAGACATAAAAAAGCAAGACTACCAAGGGATGGAAGAGTGCTTAGCAGAAATGCATGGTACTTCCGACAAATTCCAGCTGCGCTGGCGTCATTGGCTGGACTTCCTCTTTTCCCCTCAATTCCTGCAATTTGGTCTCTCCTCTACTTCTTCCTCTGCTCCGACACCTTAATCCTGCTGGTCCTTTCATCCTGTCTCTTACACCTTCTTGTGGACCGCCATCCCTTCCTTCCTCCTTCTTTGCCTCGTTCCTCCCTAACCACTACTTTCTCCTTCTTCTTACCTCTACTCGCTCTCCCTCTCCCTAAATACCTCCTCTCGTAACCCCCTATGTGACCCCCTCCGACTCCATCTTGTTCTTCAGTTGTATTAGGACTGCTCAAATGAGCCCCCTCCAGACATGTCCTTTTGTGTTCTTTTGTCTCATATCTTTCTCTGGCCTGCTATTTTGACTAGCCGATCGTTGATTTTATGTTATGCCCTGTTTGGATTAATTTCGACTCCAAATTGCATTTTGATTGCTTCTGTTCTTCTTGATACTCCCCTCCTGCGTGAGGTGGTTTGCCTTAATTCTTATGCGACTTATCCTACCCTCCCTGATTTTATTGTTTATTCCTTGCCTAACTCTCTCTTTTTATTTCTGTAATCCCATTTCACATTGTTCAATAAAGCGTTTAATTTGAAAAAAAAAAAAAAAAGCAAGACTACATTTTGTCAAAATGAACTTGAGTAAGCCAAAATGCTTCTGGAAAAACGTCTTGTGGACAGATGAGACCAAGATAGAGCTTTTTGGTAAAGCACATCATTCTACTGTTTACTGAAAATGGAATGAGGCCTACAAAGAAAAGAACACAGTACCTACAGTGACATATGGGGGAGGTCAGTGATGTTTTGGGTTGTTTTGCGGCCTCTGGCACTGGGTGCCTTGAATGTGTACAAGACATCATGAAATCTGAAGATTACCAACGGATTTTGGGTCACACTGTACAGCCCAGTGTCAGAAAGCTGGGTTTGCGTCCGAGATCTTGGGTCTTCCAGCAGAACAATGACCCCAAACATACGTCAAAAAGCCCCCAGAAATGGATGGCAACAAAGCGCTGGAGAGTTCTGAAGTGTCAGCAATGAGTCCAGATCTAAATCCCATTGATCACCTGTGGAGAAATGTTAAAATTGCTGTTGGGAAAAGGCGCCTTCCAATAAGAGACCTGGAGCAGTTTGTAAAGGAAGAGTGGTCCAACATTCCGGCTGAGAGGTGTAAGAAGCTTATCGATGGTTATAGGAAGCCACTGATTTCAGTAATTTTTTTCAAAGGGTGTGCAACCAAATATTAAGTTTAGGGTGCCAATAATTCTGTCCAGCCCATGTTTGGAGTTTGGTGACATTATGTCCAATTTGCTTTTTTTCCTCCCTTTTTTGGTTTTAGTTCCAATACACACAAAGGGAATAAACATGTGTATAGCAAAATATGTGTTACTGCAATCCTTTACTGTGAGAAATACTTCATTTTCTTGAAAAATTTCAGGGGTGCCAACATTTACGACCATGACTGTATATAACCTAGAGGACTGGAATATCATTTGTTTCTTATTATTCTTTTTACTCATGGGGTGTTGGAGCCATTTTCCAGTAACCTTAGCTATATATATATATATATATAGATAGATATATAGATATATATATATATATATATATAGGAAAAGTGAGCTGCACCCAATCAGATCGCTTCTTTCATTTTTCAAAAGGCCTCTACAAAATGAAAGCAGCGATCTGATTGGTTGCTATGGGCAACTGCTTAACTTTTCCTTTGCACAGGTTTAGATAAATCTCCCCCATTGAATGGACATGTTGTTGTATCGTGAAAGAAAATGACGACAGATGGAAAGCCGCAGGTACGGCTGCGCACGCTAAGCGAAATCCCCTCCTTTGGCGACCACTCGATTCAATCAGCTTCAGATTGTGCCGCTTCATTTTCACCTCAGCATGTTCACATCTAAGGACTATACAACGTATGTGCGGTAGAGAGGGAAAGAGCACGAACAGCGCACTGCACCTGTGCCATCAGAGGCGCCGCGGTCTCCTGCCGAAAACATTAACCCCTTTGATGTTTGGAATAAAGCAAATTAACCCTTATGGGAGGAAACAACTGATAGTTCATGAAAATCAACTAAATGATACAATAAATACAAATCTATTCCAATTTTTTCTTATATATGCACCTTAACAAAACCTGCCATTTTGTGTAAAACATTTCACCCTCGACTATAATCTGAAGTCTTGGGGGGTTGATTGTGGGGGCCGGGGCATTTTTTCTGTAATAATATCACTAATGCCTCATTTATAGAATAACGCCTCTGCACAATGACCTAATATTAATACCGCCTATTGAACAGGGGAGCATGCATGAATCATACAAAGGATCCTATTTATTTATTTCTATAGGACAAACTAATGCCAAAGGGCAACAAAAAAGGTGACCAAAATATTAACACTATACTATGACTGAAATATTCCAGAGATATTACTTATATAGGGGGGCTGAATACAACAATACTGCAACTGAATAATACCACCATACTGTGACTGAATAATACCACCATACTGTGACTGAATAATACCACCATACTGTGACTGAATAATACCACCATACTGTGACTGAATAATACCACCATACTGTGACTGAATAATACCACCACACTGTGACAGAATAATATCACCATACTGTGACTGAATAATACCACCATACTGTGACTGAATAATACCACTATACTGTGACTGAATAATATCACCATACTGTGACTGAATAATACCACCATACTGTGACTGAATAATACCACCATACTGTGACTGAATAATACCACCATACTGCGACTGAATAATACCACTATACTGTGACTGAATAATACCACCATACTGTGACTGAATAATATCACCATACTGTGACTGAATAATACCACCATACTGCGACTGAATAATACCACTATACTGTGACGGAATAATATCACCATACTGTGACTGAATAATACCACCATACTGTGACTGAATAATACCACCATACTGTGACTGAATAATATCACCATACTGTGACTGAATAATACCACCATACTGCGACTGAATAATACCACTATACTGTGACTGAATAATACCACCATACTGTGACTGAATAATATCACCATACTGTGACTGAATAATACCACCATACTGCGACTGAATAATACCACTATACTGTGACTGAATAATACCACCATACTGTGACTGAATAATATCACCATACTGTGACTGAATAATACCACCATACTGCGACTGAATAATACCACTATACTGTGACTGAATAATACCACCATACTGTGACTGAATAATACCACCATACTGTGACTGAATAATACCACCATACTGCAACTGAATAATACCACCACACTGTGACAGAATAATATCACCATACTGTTACTGAATAATACCACTATACTGTGACTGAATAATACCACCATACTGTGACTGAATAATATCACCATACTGTGACTGAATAATACCACCATACTGCGACTGAATAATACCACTATACTGTGACTGAATAATACCACCATACTGTGACTGAATAATACCACCATACTGTGACTGAATAATACCACCATACTGCAACTGAATAATACCACCATACTGTGACTGAATAATACCACCATTGTCACGATGCCGGCTGGCAGGTAGTGGATCCTCTGTGCCAGAGAGGGATTGGCGTGGACCGTGCTAGTGGATCGGTTCTAAGTCACTACTGGTTTTCACCAGAGCCCGCCGCAAAGCGGGATGGTCTTGCTGCGGCGGTAGTGACCAGGTCGTATCCACTAGCAACGGCTCAACCTCTCTGACTGCTGAAGATAGGCGCGGTACAAGGGAGTAGACAGAAGCAAGGTCGGACGTAGCAGAAGGTCGGGGCAGGCAGCAAGGATCGTAGTCGGGGGCAACGGCAGGAGGTCTGGAACACAGGCTAGGAACACACAAGGAAACGCTTTCACTGGCACAATGGCAACAAGATCCGGCGAGGGAGTGAAGGGGAAGTGAGGTATAAATAGGGAGTGCACAGGTGAACACACTAATTGGAACCACTGCGCCAATCAGCGGCGCAGTGGCCCTTTAAATCGCAGAGACCCGGCGCGCGCGCGCCCTAGGGAGCGGGGCCGCGCGCGCCGGGACAGGACAGACGGAGAGCGAGTCAGGTACGGGAGCCGGGATGCGCATCGCGAGCGGGCGCTACCCGCATCGCGAATCGCATCCCGGCTGGAGACGGTATCGCAGCGCACCGGGTCAGTAGAGCTGCCCGGAGCGCTGCGGTAGCGAGAGAGAAGCGAGCGCTCCGGGGAGGAGCGGGGACCCGGAGCGCTCGGCGTAACAGTACCCCCCCCCTTGGGTCTCCCCCTCTTCTTAGAGCCTGAGAACCTGAGGAGCAGACTTTTGTCTAGGATGTTGTCCTCAGGTTCCCAGGATCTCTCTTCAGGTCCACAGCCCTCCCAATCCACCAAAAAGAACCTTTTTCCTCTGACCGTCTTGGAGGCCAGTATCTCTTTCACTGAGAAGACGTCAGAAGAACCGGAAACAGGAGTGGGAGAAACAAGCTTGGGAGAGAAACGGTTGATGATGAGTGGTTTAAGAAGAGAGACATGAAAGGCATTAGGAATACGAAGAGAAGGAGGAAGAAGAAGTTTGTAAGAGACAGGATTAATTTGGCACAAGACTTTGAAAGGACCAAGATAGCGTGGTCCCAGTTTGTAACTGGGGACACGAAAGCGGACATATTTAGCGGAGAGCCATACCTTGTCTCCGGGAGCAAAAATGGGGGGAGCTCTTCTTTTCTTATCGGCAAACTTTTTCATGCGAGATGAAGCCTGTAAAAGAGAATGTTGGGTCTCTTTCCATATGGTGGAAAGATCACGAGTCACTTCATCTACAGCGGGCAAACCAGAGGGCAAGGGAGTAGGGAGGGGGGGAAGAGGGTGACGGCCGTACACCACGAAAAATGGGGATTTGGAGGAAGATTCAGAGACTCTAAAGTTATACGAGAATTCGGCCCATGGTAGAAGATCTGCCCAATCATCCTGGCGGGAGGAAACAAAATGTCGTAAATAATCACCCAAGACCTGGTTAATTCTTTCTACTTGTCCATTGGATTGAGGATGATATGCAGAAGTAAAGTATAATTTAATCTTGAGTTGTTTACAGAGAGCCCTCCAGAATTTTGACACGAATTGGACGCCTCTATCCGAGACTATCTGTGTGGGCAACCCGTGAAGACGAAAAATGTGTACAAAAAATTGTTTAGCCAACTGAGGCGCTGAAGGAAGACCAGGAAGAGGGATGAAATGTGCCATCTTGGAGAATCGATCAACAACCACCCAAACAACAGTGTTGCCACGAGATGGGGGTAGGTCTGTAATAAAATCCATACCAATCAGAGACCAAGGCTGTTCGGGGACAGGCAGAGGATGAAGAAAACCAGCGGGCTTCTGGCGAGGAGTCTTATCCCGGGCACAGACAGTGCAGGCTCACACAAAGTCCACGACATCCGTCTCCAGAGTCGGCCACCAATAGAAGCGAGAGATGAGTTGCACAGATTTCTTGATGCCTGCATGACCTGCGAGATGGGAGGAGTGACCCCATTTGAGGATTCCGAGGCGTTGGCGTGGAGAGACGAAGGTCTTTCCTGGAGGAGTTTGCCTGATGGAGGCTGGAGAAGTGGAAATCAGGCAGTCAGGAGGAATGATGTGTTGCGGAGAGAGTTCAACTTCCGAGGCATCCGAGGAACGAGAGAGAGCATCGGCCCTAATGTTCTTATCGGCAGGCCGAAAGTGAATTTCAAAATTAAATCGGGCAAAGAACAGAGACCACCTGGCCTGGCGAGGATTCAGCCGTTGGGCAGACTGGAGATAGGAGAGGTTCTTGTGATCGGTGTAAATAATAACTGGAAATCTTGATCCCTCCAGCAGATGCCTCCATTCCTCAAGTGCTAATTTAATGGCTAGAAGCTCTCGATCCCCGATGGAGTAGTTCCTCTCCGCCGGAGAGAAGGTCCTAGAAAAAAAACCACAAGTAACAGCATGCCCGGAAGAATATTTTTGTAGAAGGACCGCTCCAGCTCCTACAGAGGAGGCATCAACCTCCAATAGGAAGGGTTTAGATGGGTCAGGTCTGGAGAGCACGGGAGCCGAAGAAAAGGCAGACTTGAGCCATTTAAAGGCGTCTTCCGCTTGAGGAGGCCAAGACTTGGGATTGGCATTTTTTTTGGTTAAAGCCACGATAGGGGCCACAACGGTAGAAAAATGTGGAATAAATTGCCTGTAATAATTGGCGAACCTCAAAAAACGTTGGATAGCACGGAGTCCGGAGGGGCGTGGCCAATCTAAGACGGCAGAGAGTTTGTCTGGATCCATTTGTAGTCCCTGGCCAGAGACCAAGTATCCTAGGAAAGGAAGAGATTGGCATTCAAACAGACATTTCTCTATCTTGGCATAAAGTTGATTGTCACGAAGTCTCTGAAGAACCATACGGACATGCTGGCGGTGTTCTTCTAGATTGGCAGAAAAAATCAGGATATCGTCCAGATATACAACAACACAGGAGTATAAGAGATCACGAAAAATTTCATTAACAGAGTCTTGGAAGACGGCAGGGGCGTTGCACAGGCCAAAGGGCATGACCAGATACTCAAAGTGTCCATCTCTAGTGTTAAATGCCGTTTTCCATTCATCCCCCTCTCTGATGCGGATGAGATTATAAGCACCTCTTAAGTCCAGTTTGGTAAAGATGTGGGCACCTTGGAGGCGATCAAAGAGTTCAGAGATGAGGGGTAGGGGGTAGCGGTTCTTTACCGTGATTTTATTAAGACCGCGGTAGTCAATGCAAGGACGTAGAGAGCCATCTTTTTTGGACACAAAGAAAAATCCGGCTCCGGCAGGAGAGGAGGATTTACGGATAAAGCCTTTTTTTAAATTTTCCTGGATGTACTCCGACATAGCAAGAGTCTCTGGGGCGGACAGAGGATAGATTCTGCCCCGGGGTGGAGTAGTGCCCGGGAGGAGGTCAATAGGACAATCATAAGGCCTGTGAGGAGGTAGAGTCTCAGCTTGTTTTTTGCAAAAAACATCCGCAAAGTCCATATAGGCCTTAGGGAGACCGGTTACAGGGGGAACCACAGAGTCACGGCAAGGGGTACTGGGAACCGGTTTTAGGCAGTCCTTGAAACAAGAGGGCCCCCAACTCTTGATCTCCCCAGTGGACCAATCCAGGGTTGGGGAATGGAGTTGAAGCCAGGGTAGTCCAAGGAGGATTTCGGAAGTGCAATTGGGGAGGACCAAAAATTCAATCTTCTCGTGATGAGGTCCGATGCACATTAGAAGGGGCTCCGTGCGGAAACGTATGGTACAGTCCAATCTTTCATTGTTTACACAATTGATGTAGAGGGGTCTGGCGAGACTGGTCACTGGGATGTTGAACCTGTTGACGAGAGAGGCCAAAATAAAATTTCCTGCAGATCCGGAATCCAAGAAGGCCATAGTAGAGAAGGAGAAGGCAGAGGCAGATATCCGCACCGGCACAGTAAGACGTGGAGAAGCAGAGTAGACATCAAGGACTGTCTCACCTTTGTGCGGAGTCAGCGTACGTCTTTCCAGGCGGGGAGGACGGATAGGACAATCCTTCAGGAAGTGTTCGGTACTGGCACAGTACAGGCAGAGATTCTCCATGCGGCGTCGTGTCCTCTCTTGAGGTGTCAGGCGAGACCGGTCGACCTGCATAGCCTCCACGGCGGGAGGCACAGGAACGGATTGCAGGGGACCAGAGGAGAGAGGAGCCGGGGAGAAAAAACGCCTTGTGCGAACAAAGTCCATATCCTGGCGGAGCTCCTGACGCCTTTCGGAAAAACGCATGTCAATGCGAGTGGCAAGATGGATGAGTTCATGTAGGTTAGCAGGGATTTCTCGTGCGGCCAGAACATCTTTAATGTTGCTGGATAGGCCTTTTTTAAAGGTCGCGCAGAGGGCCTCATTATTCCAGGATAATTCTGAAGCAAGAGTACGGAATTGTACGGCGTACTCGCCAACGGAAGAATTACCCTGGACCAGGTTCAACAGGGCAGTCTCAGCAGAAGAGGCTCGGGCAGGTTCCTCAAAGACACTTCGAATTTCCGAGAAGAAGGAGTGTATAGAGGCAGTGACGGGGTCATTGCGGTCCCAGAGCGGTGTGGCCCATG
This sequence comes from Hyla sarda, assembly GCF_029499605.1. Taxonomy (NCBI): domain Eukaryota; kingdom Metazoa; phylum Chordata; class Amphibia; order Anura; family Hylidae; genus Hyla; species Hyla sarda. The sequence goes on from NC_079194.1 coordinate 25,495,425, forward strand.
ACAGAGCTTTTCCAGACAGAAGGCTGACTACGAAAGCCACCTTAGACCTTTCAGTAGGAAACTGGTCCGACATCATCTCCAAGTGCAGGGAACATTGGGAAAGAAAGCCACGGCAGAATTTAGAGTCCCCATCAAATTTATCCGGCAAGGATAGTCGTAGACCAGAAGCGGCCACTCGCTGCGGAGGAGGTGCAGGAGCTGGCGGAGGAGATGATTGCTGAAGCTGTGGTAGTAGCTGCTGAAGCATCACGGTCAGTTGAGACAGCTGTTGGCCTTGTTGCGCTATCTGTTGTGACTGCTGGGCGACCACCGTGGTGAGGTCGGCGACAACTGGCAGAGGAACTTCAGCGGGATCCATGGCCGGATCTACTGTCACGATGCCGGCTGGCAGGTAGTGGATCCTCTGTGCCAGAGAGGGATTGGCGTGGACCGTGCTAGTGGATCGGTTCTAAGTCACTACTGGTTTTCACCAGAGCCCGCCGCAAAGCGGGATGGTCTTGCTGCGGCGGTAGTGACCAGGTCGTATCCACTAGCAACGGCTCAACCTCTCTGACTGCTGAAGATAGGCGCGGTACAAGGGAGTAGACAGAAGCAAGGTCGGACGTAGCAGAAGGTCGGGGCAGGCAGCAAGGATCGTAGTCGGGGGCAACGGCAGGAGGTCTGGAACACAGGCTAGGAACACACAAGGAAACGCTTTCACTGGCACAATGGCAACAAGATCCGGCGAGGGAGTGAAGGGGAAGTGAGGTATAAATAGGGAGTGCACAGGTGAACACACAAATTGGAACCACTGCGCCAATCAGCGGCGCAGTGGCCCTTTAAATCGCAGAGACCCGGCGCGCGCGCGCCCTAGGGAGCGGGGCCGCGCGCGCCGGGACAGGACAGACGGAGAGCGAGTCAGGTACGGGAGCCGGGATGCGCATCGCGAGCGGGCGCTACCCGCATCGCGAATCGCATCCCGGCTGGAGACGGTATCGCAGCGCACCGGGTCAGTAGAGCTGCCCGGAGCGCTGCGGTAGCGAGAGAGAAGCGAGCGCTCCGGGGAGGAGCGGGGACCCGGAGCGCTAGGCGTAACAACCATACTGTGACTGAATAATACCACCATACTGTGACTGAATAATATCACTATACTGCGACTGAATAATACCACCATACTGTGACTGAATAATACCACTATACTGTGACTGAATAATACCACCATACTGTGACTGAATAATATCACCATACTGTGATTGAATAATACCACCAAACTGTGACTGAATAATATCACCATACTGTGATTGAATAATACCACCAAACTGTGACTGAATAATACCACCATACTGTGACTGAATAATACCACTATACTGTGACTGAATAATACCACTATACTGTGACTGAATAATACCACCATACTGTGACTGAATAATATCACCATACTGTGACTGAAAAGTAATTATACAACCATACTGTAGGTCAGTGGTCTGCAACCTGCGGACCTCCAGATGTTGCAAAACAACAACTCCTAGCATGCCCGGACAGCTGTTGGCTGTCCGGGCATGCTGGGAGTTGTAGTTTTGCAACATCTGGAGGTCAGCAGGTTGAAGACCACTGCTGTAGGTGAATAATACCATCAAACTGAGACTAAAAAATACCATCATACTTGGACTGAATGATACCGCTGTACTGTGACTGCATAATACTGCCATAGACTGAATAATACCACAATACTGTAACTGAATAAAACTACCGTAGTACTACTGGAGTAATACCACCATAAAATGACTGATTACTACCACCATACAGAGGCTGAATAATACCACTGTACAGTGACTGAATAATACCAGCATACTGTGACTGTATAATACTACAATTCAGTGACTGAATAATACTACCATAGACAGACTGAAAAATACCACCATACAGAGGCTTAATAATACCATCATACTATGATTGAATAATACCACTATACTGTGATTGAATAATACAACCATACTGTGATTTAATAATACCACTATACTGTGAATGAATAATACCACTATACTGTGATTGAATAATACCACTATACTGTGAATGAATAATACCACTATACTGTGATTGAATAATACCACCATACTGTGATTGAATAATACCACTATACTGTGATTGAATAATACCACCATACTGTCACTGAATATTATAAGCTTACAGTGTTTGAATAATACCACTATACTGTGATTGAATAATACCACTATACTGTGATTGAATAATACCACTATACTGTGATTGAATAATACCACCATACTGTGACTGAATAATACCACCACACTGTGACTGAATAATATCACCATACTGTGACTGAATAATACCACCATACTGCGACTGAATAATACCACTATACTGTGACTGAATAATACCACCATACTGTGACTGAATAATATCACCATACTGTGACTGAATAATACCACCATACTGTGACTGAATAATATCACCATACTGTGACTGAATAATACCACCATACTGTGACTGAATAATATCACCATACTGTGACTGAATAATACCACCATACTGCGACTGAATAATACCACTATACTGTGACTGAATAATACCACCATACTGTGACTGAATAATACCACCATACTGTGACTGAATAATACCACCATACTGCAACTGAATAATACCACCACACTGTGACAGAATAATATCACCATACTGTTACTGAATAATACCACCATACTGTGACTGAATAATACCACCATACTGTGACTGAATAATACCACCATACTGCAACTGAATAATACCACCACACTGTGACAGAATAATATCACCATACTGTTACTGAATAATACCACCATACTGTGACTGAATAATATCACCATACTGTGACTGAATAATACCACCATACTGCGACTGAATAATACCACTATACTGTGACTGAATAATACCACCATACTGTGACTGAATAATACCACCATACTGTGACTGAATAATACCACCATACTGCAACTGAATAATACCACCATACTGTGACTGAATAATACCACCATACTGTGACTGAATAATACCACCATACTGTGACTGAATAATATCACCATACTGCGACTGAATAATACCACCATACTGTGACTGAATAATACCACTATACTGTGATTGAATAATACCACCATACTGTGACTGAATAATATCACCATACTGTGACTGAATAATACCACCATACTGTGACTGAATAATACCACCATACTGTGACTGAATAATACCACCATACTGTGACTGAATAATACCACCATACTGTGACTGAATAATACCACCATACTGTGACTGAATAATACCACCATACTGTGATTGAATAATACCACTATACTGTGACTGAATAATATCACCATACTGTGACTGAATAATACCACCATACTGTGACTGAATAATACCACCATACTGCGACTGAATAATACCACTATACTGTGACTGAATAATACCACCATACTGTGACTGAATAATATCACCATACTGTGACTGAATAATACCACCATACTGCGACTGAATAATACCACTATACTGTGACGGAATAATATCACCATACTGTGACTGAATAATACCACCATACTGTGACTGAATAATACCACCATACTGTGACTGAATAATATCACCATACTGTGACTGAATAATACCACCATACTGCGACTGAATAATACCACTATACTGTGACTGAATAATACCACCATACTGTGACTGAATAATATCACCATACTGTGACTGAATAATACCACCATACTGCGACTGAATAATACCACTATACTGTGACTGAATAATACCACCATACTGTGACTGAATAATATCACCATACTGTGACTGAATAATACCACCATACTGCGACTGAATAATACCACTATACTGTGACTGAATAATACCACCATACTGTGACTGAATAATACCACCATACTGTGACTGAATAATACCACCATACTGCAACTGAATAATACCACCACACTGTGACAGAATAATATCACCATACTGTTACTGAATAATACCACTATACTGTGACTGAATAATACCACCATACTGTGACTGAATAATATCACCATACTGTGACTGAATAATACCACCATACTGCGACTGAATAATACCACTATACTGTGACTGAATAATACCACCATACTGTGACTGAATAATACCACCATACTGTGACTGAATAATACCACCATACTGCAACTGAATAATACCACCATACTGTGACTGAATAATACCACCATACTGTGACTGAATAATACCACCATACTGTGACTGAATAATATCACCATACTGCGACTGAATAATACCACCATACTGTGACTGAATAATACCACTATACTGTGATTGAATAATACCACCATACTGTGACTGAATAATATCACCATACTGTGACTGAATAATACCACCATACTGTGACTGAATAATACCACCATACTGTGACTGAATAATACCACCATACTGTGACTGAATAATACCACCATACTGTGATTGAATAATACCACCATACTGTGACTGAATAATACCACCATACTGTGACTGAATAATACCACCATACTGTGACTGAATAATACCACCATACTGTGACTGAATAATACCACCATACTGTGATTGAATAATACCACTATACTGTGACTGAATAATATCACCATACTGTGACTGAAAAGTAATTATACAACCATACTGTAGGTCAGTGATCTGCAACCTGCGGACCTCCAGATGTTGCAAAACAACAACTCCCAGCATGCCCGGACAGCTGTTGGCTGTCCGGGCATGCTGGGAGTTGTAGTTTTGCAACATCTGGAGGTCAGCAGGTTGAAGACCACTGCTGTAGGTGAATAATACCATCAAACTGAAACTAAAAAATACCATCATACTTGGACTGAATGATACCGCTGTACTGTGACTGCATAATACTGCCATAGACTGAATAATACCACAATACTGTAACTGAATAAAACTACCGTACTGTGACTGAGTAATACCACCATAAAATGACTGATTACTACCACCATACAGAGGCTGAATAATACCACCGTACAGTGACTGAATAATACCAGCATACTGTGACTGTATAATACTACAATTCAGTGACTGAATAATACTACCATAGACAGACTGAAAAATACCACCATACAGAGGCTTAATAATACCATCATACTATGATTGAATAATACCACTATACTGTGATTGAATAATACCACTATACTGTGATTGAATAATACAACCATACTGTGATTTAATAATACCACTATACTGTGAATGAATAATACCACTATACTGTGATTGAATAATACCACTATACTGTGAATGAATAATACCACTATACTGTGATTGAATAATACCACTATACTGTGATTGAATAATACCACTATACTGTCCCTGAATAATACCACCATACTGTCACTGAATATTATAAGCTTACAGTGTTTGAATAATACCACTATACTGTGATTGAATAATACCACTATACTGTGATTGAATAATACCACTATACTGTCCCTGAATAATACCACCATACTGTGATTGAATAATACCACTATACTGTGAATGAATAATACCACCATACTGTGATTGAATAATATCACTATACTGTCCCTGAATAATACCACCATACTGTGATTGAATAATACCACTATACTGTGAATGAATAATACCACTATACTGTGATTGAATACCACTATACTGTCCATGAATAATACCACCATACTGTGATTGAATAATACCACCATACTGTCACTGAATATTGTAACCTTACAGTGATTTAATAATACGACTATACTGTGATTGAATAATACCACCGTACTGTGTTTGAATAATACCACCATACTATCACTGAATATTATAAGCTTACAGTAATTTAATAATACCACTATACTGTGATTGAATAATACCACTATACTGTCACTGAATATTATAAGCTTACAGTGATTGAATAATACCACTATACTGTGACTGAATAATACCACCATACTGTGATTTAATAATACCACTATACTGTGATTGAACAATACCACTATACTGTGATTAAAATTTGCCACCATACTGTGATTAAAAATGACCACCAGTCACTGAATAATACCACCATACTGTGACTGAATAATATCACCATACTGCGACTGAATAATACCACCATACTGTGACTGAATAATACCACCATACTGTGACTGAATAATACCACCATACTGTGATTGAATAATACCACCATACTGTGACTGAATAATACCACCATACTGTGACTGAATAATACCACTATACTGTGACTGAATAATACCACCATACTGTGAATGAATAATACCACCATACTGTGACTGAATAATATCACCATACTGTGACTGAAAAGTAATTATACAACCATACTGTAGGTCAGTGGTCTGCAACCTGCGGACCTCCAGATGTTGCAAAACAACAACTCCCAGCATGCCCGGACAGCCGTTGGCTGTCCGGGCATGCTGGGAGTTGTAGTTTTGCAACATCTGGAGGTCAGCAGGTTGAAGACCACTGCTGTAGGTGAATAATACCATCAAACTGAGACTAAAAAATACCATCATACTTGGACTGAATGATACCGCTGTACTGTGACTGCATAATACTGCCTTAGACTGAATAATACCACAATACTGTAACTGAATAAAACTACCGTACTGTGACTGAATAATACCACCATAAAATGACTGATTACTACCACCATACAGAGGCTGAATAATACCAGCATACTGTGACTGTATAATACTACAATTCAGTGACTGAATAATACCACTATACTGTGAATGAATAATACCACTATACTGTGATTGAATAATACCACTATACTGTGATTGAATAATACCACTATACTGTCCCTGAATAATACCACCATACTGTGATTGAATAATACCACTATACTGTGAATGAATAATACCACAATTCAGTGTACTGTGACTGTATAATACCACAATAGCATACTGTGACTGTATAATACCACAATTCAGTGATTGAATAATACCACTATACTGTGAATGAATAATACCACTATACTGTGATTGAATAATACCACTATACTGTGATTGAATAATACCACTATACTGTCCCTGAATAATACCACCATACTGTGATTGAATAATACCACTATACTGTGAATGAATAATACCACCATATTGTGATTGAATAATATCACTATACTGTCCCTGAATAATACCACCATACTGTGATTGAATAATACCACTATACTGTGAATGAATAATACCACTATACTGTGATTGAATACCACTATACTGTCCATGAATAATACCACCATACTGTGATTGAATAATACCACCATACTGTCACTGAATATTATAACCTTACAGTGATTTAATAATACGACTATACTGTGATTGAATAATACCACCATACTGTGTTTGAATAATACCACCATACTATCACTGAATATTATAAGCTTACAGTAATTTAATAATACCACTATACTGTGATTGAATAATACCACTATACTGTCACTGAATATTATAAGCTTACAGTGATTGAATAATACCACTGTACCGTGACTGAATAATACCACCATACTGTGATTTAATAATACCACTATACTGTGATTGAACAATACCACTATACTGTGATTAAAATTTACCACCATACTGTGATTAAAAATGACCACCAGTCACTGAATAATACCACCATACTGTGACTGAATAATATCACCATACTGCGACTGAATAATACCACCATACTGTGACTGAATAATACCACCATACTGTGACTGAATAATACCACCATACTGTGACTGAATAATACCACCATACTGTGACTGAATAATACCACCATACTGTGACTGAATAATACCCCCATACTGTGACTGAATAATACCACCATACTGTGACTGAATAATACCACCATATTGTGATTGAATAATACCACTATACTGTGACTGAATAATATCACCATACTGTGACTGAAAAGTAATTATACAACCATACTGTAGGTCAGTGGTCTGCAACCTGCGGACCTCCAGATGTTGCAAAACAACAACTCCCAGCATGCCCGGACAGCCGTTGGCTGTCCGGGCATGCTGGGAGTTGTAGTTTTGCAACATCTGGAGGTCAGCAGGTTGAAGACCACTGCTGTAGGTGAATAATACCATCAAACTGAGACTAAAAAATACCGTCATACTTGGACTGAATGATACCGCTGTACTGTGACTGCATAATACTGCCATAGACTGAATAATACCACAATACTGTAACTGAATAAAACTACCGTACTGTGACTGAATAATACCACCATAAAATGACTGATTACTACCACCATACAGAGGCTGAATAATACCACTGTACAGTGACTGAATAATACCAGCATACTGTGACTGTATAATACTACAATTCAGTGACTGAATAATACTACCATAGACAGACTGAAAAATACCACCATACAGAGGCTTAATAATACCATCATACTCTGATTGAATAATACCACTATACTGTGATTGAATAATACCACCATACTGTGATTTAATAATACCACTATACTGTGATTGAATAATACCACTATACTGTGAATGAATAATACCACTATACTGTGATTGAATAATACCACTATACTGTGAACGAATAATACCACTATACTGTGATTGAATAATACCACCATACTGTGATTGAATAATACCACTATACTGTGATTGAATAATACCACCATACTGTCACTGAATAATACCACCATACTGTGATTGAATAATACCACCATACTGTGATTGAATAATACCACTATACTGTGAATGAATAATACCACCATACTGTGATTGAATAATACCACTATACTGTACCTGAATAATACCACCATACTGTGATTGAATAATACCACTATACTGTGAATGAATAATACCACTATACTGTGACTGAATAATACCACTATACTGTGATTGAATAATACCACCATACAGAGGCTTAATAATACCATCATACTCTGATTGAAAAATACCACTATACTGTGATTGAATAATACCACCATACTGTGATTTAATAATACCACTATACTGTGATTGAATAATACCACTATACTGTGACTGAATAATACCACTATACTGTGATTGAATAATACCACTATACTGTGAATGAATAATACCGCTATACTGTGATTGAATAATACCACTATACTGTGATTGAATAATACCACTATACTGTGACTGAATAATACCACTATACTGTGATTGAATAATACCACTATACTGTGATTGAATAATACCACTATACTGTGACTGAATAATACCACTATACTGTGATTGAATAATACCACTATACTGTGAATGAATAATATCACCATACTGTGATTGAATAATACCACTATACTGTGAATGAATAATACCACTATACTGTGATTGAATACCACTATACTGTCCATGAATAATACCACCATACTGTGATTGAATAATACCACCATACTGTCACTGAATATTATAACCTTACAGTGATTTAATAATACGACTATACTGTGATTGAATAATACCACTATACTGTCCCTGAATAATACCACCATACTGTGTTTGAATAATACCACCATACTATCACTGAATATTATAAGCTTACAGTAATTTAATAATACCACTATACTGTGATTGAATAATACCACTATACTGTCACTGAATATTATAACCTTACAGTGATTGAATAATACCACCATACTGTGATTTAATAATACCACCATACTGTGATTTAATAATACCACCATACTGTGATTGAACAATACCACTATACTGTGATTAAAAATGACCACCAGTCACTGAATAACATCACCTTACAGTGACTGAATATTACCACCATACTGTGACTGTGAGGAATTGTTTGGCCACAGACAAGTAGTTGATGATTCCTGTATACACTGTGATGTTTGTACTGTACTAATATGAAGAGTTATCCAGCAGTAACGGCCGCAGTTTACTCATCTCTCCCTATTGAAAGCTCATGTATACTCAGCAGAGCTGAGCGTGCGCGAGTATAGGGAAACCCAAAGGAACAACTGTTGGCTGAATGAGCATTGATGGTATATGGTCACATTTAATACTGTTGTAGATTTTAGCTGTAAACTTCTGTAAACACTCCTAAAGGCTTTTCACTGCTCCAGAGCATCAGTGAGCACCAACCTGAACATGAGCTTTACTGTATGTGACCATGCCTTCCCTCTCTTTCCTAGTCTTCAACATGGCTTCCCTCCTTGTCCTATTCTCCAACATGAACCATCTCTCTTTTCTAGTCCCCAGCATGGCTCCCAATCTAATCCCTAGTTCCCAGCATGGCTCCCAATCTAATCCCTAATTCCCAGCATGGCTCCCAATCTAATCCTTAGTTCCCAGCATGGCTCCCAATCTAATCCCTAGTTCCCAGCATGGCTCCCAAACTAATCCCTAGTTCCCAGCATGGCTCCCAATCTAATCCCTAGTTCCCAGCATGGCTCCCAATCTAATCCCTAGTTCCCAGCATAGCTCTTCTATGCATGTTCCCCATCACTGCTAGACTTGACACCTAGTCTGCAGCATGTCTCCTCTCTTATTCTGAGTCCCCGGAATGGCTCCCTCTTTTTCCTAATTACCAACATGGCTCCCCTCTTTTTCCTAGTCCCCAAGATGACTCTTCTCTTGTTTTTACTCACCAACATACCATTTCTCTCTTTTCTGGTCTCCAACATGGTTCCTCTATCCCAGTCTCCTGTCTCCAATATGACTCTCTCTCTTTCCTAGTCTTCAACAAGGCTCTTCTCTCATTCCTACTCACCAGCATGCCATTCCTCTCTTTCCTAGTTACCAACATGGCTCCTCTCATTCCTAGTCCTAACCATGGCTCCCCTCTCTTTCCTAGTCTCCAACATGTCTCTCCTTGCATTTCTTGTCTCCAATATGACTCCCTTCTCTCTCTTAGTTTCTAACATGGCTCCTCTCTCTTTCCTAATCTTCAACAAGGCTCTTCTCTCATTCCTACTCACCAGCATGCCATTCCTCAATTTCCTAGTTGCCAACATGGCTCCTCTCTCTTTCCTAGTCTCCAACATGTCTCTCCTCTCTTTCCCAATCTCCAATATGACTCCCTTCTCTTTCCTAGTCTCCAACATGGCTCCCCTCTCATTCCTAGTCCACAATATGTCTCTCCTCTCTACCTAGTCCCCAGCAATCTAATTCCTAGTCCCCAGCCTGGCTTTTCTATGCATGTTCCCCATCACTGCTAGTCTTGACACCTAGTCTGCTGCATGTCTCCACTTTTATTCTGAGTCCCCAGAATGGCTCCCTTCCTACCTAGTTGCCAACATGACTCCCCTCTCTTTCCAAGTTTCCAGCATGTCTCCCCTGTTATTATGAGTACCTGGAATGGCTCCCTTTTTTCTAATTGCCAACATGGCCCCCCTCTTTTTTTCTAGCCCCCAAGATGGCTCTTCTCAAATTTTTACCCACCAACATACCTTTTCTCTCTTTTCTCTCTTTTCTGGCCTACAACATGGCTCCTCTATCTTTTCCAGTGTCCAATATGACTCCCTTCTCTTTCCTAGTTCACTAAATGGCTCCTCTCTCTTTCCTAGTCTTCAACAAGGCTCTTCTCTCATTCCAACTCACCAGCATGCCATTCCTCTCTTTCCTAGTCTCCAACATGGCTCCTCTTTCCTTCCTAGTCTCTAATATGACTCTCTTCTCTTTCCTAGTCTCCAACATGGCTTCTCTCTCTTTCCTAGTCCTTACCATGGCTCTCCTCCTATTCCTAGTCTCCAACATGGCTCCTCTTTTCTTCCTAGTCTCTAAAATGGCTCCCCTCTCTTTTCTAGTTCTAACCATGGCTCCCCTCTCTTTTCTAGTTCTAACCATGGCTCCTCTCTCTTTCCTAGTCTCCAATATGACTCCCTTCTCTTTCCTAGTTCCCAACATTTCTCTTCTCTCTTTCCTAGTCTCCAACATGGCTCCCCTCTTATTGCTAGTCCACAATATGGCTCTCCTCTGATACCTAGTCCCCAGCAATCTAATTCCTAGTCCCCAGCCTGGCTTTTCTATGCATGTTCCCCATCACTGATAGACTTGACACCTAGTCTGCAGCAGGTCTCCTCTCTTATTCTTAGTCCCCAGAATGGCTCCCTTCCTACCTAGTTCCCAACATGACTCCCCTCTCTTTCCAAGTCTCCAGCATGTCTCCCCTGTTATTATGAGTACCTGGAATGGCTCCCTTTTTTCTAATTGCCAACATGGCCCCCCTCTTTTTTTCTAGCCCCCAAGATGGCTCTTCTCAAATTTTTACCCACCAACATACCTTTTCTCTCTTTTCTCTCTTTTCTGGCCTACAACATGGCTCCTCTATCTTTTCCAGTGTCCAATATGACTCCCTTCTCTTTCCTAGTTCACTAAATGGCTCCTCTCTCTTTCCTAGTCTTCAACAAGGCTCTTCTCTCATTCCAACTCACCAGCATGCCATTCCTCTCTTTCCTAGTCTCCAACATGGCTCCTCTTTCCTTCCTAGTCTCTAATATGACTCTCTTCTCTTTCCTAGTCTCCAACATGGCTTCTCTCTCTTTCCTAGTCCTTACCATGGCTCTCCTCCTATTCCTAGTCTCCAACATGGCTCCTCTTTTCTTCCTAGTCTCTAAAATGGCTCCCCTCTCTTTTCTAGTTCTAACCATGGCTCCCCTCTCTTTCCTAGTCTCCAATATGACTCCCTTCTCTTTCCTAGTTCCCAACATTTCTCTTCTCTCTTTCCTAGTCTCCAACATGGCTCCCCTCTTATTCCTAGTCCACAATATGGCTCTCCTCTGATACCTAGTCCCCAGCAATCTAATTCCTAGTCCCCAGCCTGGCTTTTCTATGCATGTTCCCCATCACTGATAGACTTGACACCTAGTCTGCAGCAGGTCTCCTCTCTTATTCTTAGTCCCCAGAATGGCTCCCTTCCTACCTAGTTCCCAACATGGCTCCCCTCTCTTTCCAAGACTCCAGCATGTCTCCCCTCTTTTTATGAGTCCCTGGAATGGCTCCCTCTTTTTCTAATTGCCAACATGGCCCCCCTCTTTTTTAATAGCCCCCAAGATGGCCCAAGATAACCATGGCTCCCCTCACATTCCTAATTTCCAATATGACTCCCCTCTCTTTCCTAGTCTCCAACATGGCTCCCCTCTCATTCCTAATCTCCAATATGACTCCCTTATCTTTCCTAGTCTCCAACACGGCTCCCCTCTCATTCCTAATCTCCAATATGCATCCCTTATCTTTCCTAGTCTCCAACATGGCTCCCCTCTCATTCCTAGTCCACAATATGGCTCTCCTCTCTACCTAGTCCCCAGCAATCTAATTCCTAGTCCCCAGCCTGGCTTTTCTATGCATGTTCCCCATTACTGCTAGTCTTGACACCTAGTCTGCTGCATGTCTCCACTTTTATTCTGAGTCCCCAGAATGTCTCCCTTCCTACCTAGTTGCCAACATGACTCCCCTCTCTTTCCAAGTCTCCAGCATGTCTCCCCTGTTATTATGAGTACCTGGAATGGCTCCCTTTTTTTTCTAATTGCCAACATGGCCCCCCTCTTTTTTTTCTAGACCCCAAGATGGCTCTTCTCAAATTTCTACTCACCAACATACCTTTTCTCTCTTTTCTGGCCTACAACATGGCTCCTCTATCTTTTCCAGTGTCCAATATGACTCCCTTCTCTTTCCTAGTTCACTAAATGGCTCCTCTCTCTTTCCTAGTCTTCAACAAGGCTCTTCTCTCATTCCAACTCACCAGCATGCCATTCCTCTCTTTCCTAGTCTCCAACATGGCTCCTCTTTCCTTCCTAGTCTCTAATATGACTCTCTTCTCTTTCCTAGTCTCCAACATGGCTTCTCTCTCTTTCCTAGTCCTTACCATGGCTCTCCTCCTATTCCTAGTCTCCAACATGGCTCCTCTTTTCTTCCTAGTCTCTAAAATGGCTCCCCTCTCTTTTCTAGTTCTAACCATGGCTCCCCTCTCTTTCCTAGTCTCGAAATATGACTCCCTTCTCTTTCCTAGTTCCCAACATTTCTCTTCTCTCTTTCCTAGTCTCCAACATGGCTCCCCTCTTATTCCTAGTCCACAATATGGCTCTCCTCTGATACCTAGTCCCCAGCAATCTAATTCCTAGTCCCCAGCCTGGCTTTTCTATGCATGTTCCCCATCACTGATAGACTTGACACCTAGTCTGCAGCAGGTCTCCACTCTTATTCTTAGTCCCCAGAATGGCTCCCTTCCTACCTAGTTCCCAACATGACTCCCCTCTCTTTCCAAGACTCCAGCATGTCTCCCCTCTTATTATGAGTCCCTGGAATGGCTCCCTCTTTTTCTAATTGCCAACATGGCCCCCCTCTTTTTTTCTAGCCCCCAAGATGGCCCAAGATAACCATGGCTCCCCTCACATTCCTAATTTCCAATATGACTCCCCTCTCTTTCCTAGTTTCCAACATTTCTCTTCTCTCTTTCCTAGTCTCCAACATGGCTCCCCTCTCATTCCTAATCTCCAATATGCCTCCCTTATCTTTCCTAGTCTCCAACATGGCTCCCCTCTCATTCCTAATCTCCAATATGACTCTCTTATCTTTCCTAGTCTCCAACAGGGCTCTCCTCTCATTCCAAGTCCACAATATGGCTCTCTTCTCATTCCTAGTCCACAATATGGATCTGCTCTCATTCCTAGTCCACAATATGGCTCTCTTCTCATTCCTAGTCCACAATATGTCTCTCCTCTCATTTCTAGTCCACAATATGTCTCTCCTCTCATTTCTAGTCCACAATATGGCTCTTCTCCCATTCCTAGTCCACAATATGGCTCTCCTCTCATACCTAGTCCATAATATGGCTCTCTTCTCATTTCTAGTCCACAATATGGCTCTCCTCTCATTCCTAGTCCACAATATGGCTCTCCTCTCATACCTAGTCCACAATATGGCTCTCCTCTCATACCTAGTCCACAATATGGCTCTCCTCTCATACCTAGTCCACAATATGGCTCTCCTCTCATACCTAGTCCACAATATGGCTCTCCTCTCATACCTAATCCACAATATGGCTCTCCTCTCCAACCTAGTGCCCAGCAATCTAATTCCTAGTCCACAATATGGCTCTCCTATCATACCTAGTCCCCAGCAATCTAATTCCTAGTCCCCAGCCTGGCTTTTCTATGCATGTTCCCCATCACTCATAGACTTGACACCATGGTGGCAGTGTGCAGGCTCCCATGACTATGCCCTCTCCTTCTCTGTCAGATTCCCTTCTTCTCCCTCTATTGTACTGACACTTGGGCGTCTCTTGATAGTCTCCCCTACCTGCTCGCTTTGGTCAGCTTTCCTGGCATGTTGGTAGTGGTAGTTTTGCAACAGCTGGAGACCACTGACGAGTATTCATCATAGTTCCAGTCCTGTATAGTACATACTATACTAAAGGGCAGTGTTTTCCAAACAGTGTGTCTCCAGCTGTTGCAAAACTACAACTCCCAGCATGCCCGGACAGCCGAAGGCTGTCTGGGCATGCTGGGAGTTGTAGTTTTGCAACAGCTGGAGACACACTGTTTGGAAAACACTGCTATAGGGCAGTATTCCCCAACCTGTGGCTCAACATCTGCTGGTAGTTGTAGTTTGGGGAATCACTGGCATTTGCTGTAATAGTAGCAGAACGACAACACAAGTACAAGCTACAGTATATCTCAATGATTTGTGTATTATAATATCTTTGTATCTGTATTTATGACCCGATTTCCTTTCTTATATCCTGCATCTCTTTACATGTATTGCCGGACCTTTTGGAGACGAGATGTTTCTCCGTTACATGTATTTCCCCCCACTCTTCATCCTCCACAAAAGAGAGACATCCACTTTACATTCACCGCAGAGTCAGCTCCCCATTCTCCATCTCTGAACCTGTTGAATAATCCATTACAAAAGCTTTTTTTTTTTCTTTTCCAGGAGTATAATGTCACAAAGACGTAAAGTGAGCTGAGAGTATAACAGGGAGAGCTGTCACCGCCGTGTCACCCCCCCCCCCCCCCCGTCCTCAATCTCATATTCTCATTCCCTCTCTCTCTCGCTGCCGGCTTCACTTCTCTTGCTCCTTCTCACACATGCACTTTCTCGTTTTTTATTTCCTGCCTCCTCTTGGGAAATGGCTTCTTCGTTGTTCTACAGGACGAGCAATACCACGTCCCCGCCGGACAACTGCGAAAGACTTCTGGGGACACGTGTCCTGGTGGCCGCTGCCTACTCCGTGTATTCGGTGTCTGGGACTTTAGCCAACGTTTTAGTCATCTACCTGGTTTGCTCTTTTAAGAAACTCAAGACGACCAGTAACGCGTTCATCGTGAACGGCTGCGTTTCCGACCTACTGGTCTGCGCGTTCTGGATGCCTCAAGAAGCCATATTCATTTCCACCGGTCGGCTGGAGAACCCCACTTACAGGGTCTTCATGGAGGGGGTCTTCTTCCTTTGGATGACCGTCTCTTTGTTGTCCCATTCCCTCATTGCGTTGAACCGGTTTGTGCTCATCACCAAGCTGCCGACGGTCTACCATACCGTGTATCAGAAGAGGAACACAGAGTGGATGATCGCCATGGCATGGGTCATGCCTCTTGCATTTTTACTTCCTTGGCTCTTCGGACAGCGGCCTTATGACGTGGACCATCAATGCCCGAAACTTAGACTTTATGTCTTCTGGGGCCATGAAGTCCCAACCTCCAGTTCCTACACGGCCATCCTTTCTGCCGTCACAGTCTTGAGCCAAACCATAATACTTTTTCACTGCTATTTCCGCATCTTCAGAAAAGTGCAAGTCAGCCTGAAGAGAGTGAGCGTCCTCAACTTCCAGGTGGTCCACAACCTGCCCTGCTCGTGTCCTCGGAAGGACAAACGTCTGGGACTATATGTGCTGATTGTGTGTTGCGTCTTCACCGTGACCACCGAACCCTTCGCGTGGTCCGTCCTCTACGGCTTGTTCCAACCATTACCCCGGGGAGTGGAGATGGGCAGCTGGCTCTTGCTTTGTCTCCTCTTCGTGCTTAACCCCTTCATCTACACCTGGAAGAATGAAGAGTTCAGACGGTCCTTTCGAGCTGTAGTCGGAGGGGAGCTCTGGAAAAGCTCAGCAAACAGCGCTGATCCAGCAGTGCATACAATTTCCCAAAACGAGTCATAAGGCGTGCTTCATTCACGGTTCTACCAGCGCACACATCGTCCCTCAGGACAAATACAACATAAAATCTCAGGAGAGCATCTGACTCAGAAATCGAAGCTGGTTCTCGACTATGTATGGCCTCGGTGTTCTCCTCACTTTTGTATTGATGGTTTCTATGGAAACATACTGCATTCATCCCCCCTCGGCTTCATGGGCCGGTGTAAATTAGCCCTCGGTGGGCAACGCAGGTTGGAATTCTCACAATGTAACATGTATTATTTGCCGGAGTTGCCGGGGAGGAATTTCTGAGAAGAAAGAACATTGCAGTGAAGTAAACAGACTTTGTGCAGTGATTTTATACATTTTGCCAAAAGAAAGAAAAATGTGTTCCACAATATCTGAATGTTTTCTGTTAGTAGAGCCAACAGTAAAGACAACGGAGAATAAGAATGTGTTTGTGACAGGATCAGAGAATAGTCTGCAGGATGATACATTTTATTCTGACTGGTTTTATTATCTTGTAAAAATTAAAGATATTACTGTGTAAATATTGGAATATCTGGAATAGATGTCCATTCTATACCAGCCCAATTTGCCTTAAAATTTGGTGTGTATGGAAAGGCTGGATACGCCACTCAAGACTGATGTGAACAGATGCTTACTTGTGAACTTTGGCCATCTTAGGGGACATATACTTATATATAGATATATATGGCAAAAAACACTATAGTTTCGGAAAATGGTTGCACCGAGTCATCAGGTCCAGCATTGTGCATATACATCTGGAGTAATGCCCCAGTTAAAGGGGTACTCCACTGGAAAACATTTTTCTAAATCAACTGGTGCCAGAAACACTAAACAGATTTGTAAATTACTTCTATTTAAAAATCTTAACCCTTCCAGTACTTATCAGCTGTTGTATGTTCCGCAGGAAGTTCTTTTCTTTTTGAATCTCCTTTCTGTTTGAATTTTCTTCTCTGCTGACACCTCTGTGAGTTTTAGGAACTGTCCAGAGCAGGAACAAATCCCCATAGCAAACCTATCCTGCTCCGGACAGTTCCTAAAATGGACAGAGGTGTCAGGAGAGAGCACTGTGGTCAGGCAGAAAGGAAATTCACAAAGAAAATAACTTCCTGTGGAGCATAACAGCAGCTGATAAGTACTGGAAGGGTTGAGATTTTTAAATGGAAGTAGTTTACAAATCTGTTTAACTTTTTTGGTACCAGTTGATTTAAAAAAAAAAAATAAAAATTCCCAGTGGAGTACCCCTTTAAGCCGTCGGAGGGGACACCAGGTGTAAGGCATCCCCATCAGTGAAAGCTCCACGTGACAATGAGCCTTTAGGCTGGGTTCACACATAGTAGTTTGGTCAGTATTTTTAGCCGAAAACAGGAGTGGGTCCAAAACAAAGATTGTGATGATTCCACTCCTTGTTTTGGCTACAAATACTGACAAAAAAGTTTAAAGGGGTACTCCCGCGGAAAACTTTATTTTTTAAATCAACGGGTGCCAGAAAGTTAAACAGATTTGTAAATCCCTTCTATTAAAAAAAAATCTTAATCCTTCCAGTAATTTTTAGGGGCTGTATCCTAAAGAGAAATCCAAAAAAGAAATTGATTTCCTCTGATGTCATGACCACAGTGCTCTCTGCTGACCTCTGCTGTCCATTTTAGGAACTGTCCAGAGCAGGAGAAAATCCCCATGGCAAACATATGCTGCTCTGGACAGTTCCTAAAATGGACAGCAGAGGTCAGCAGAGAGCACTGTGGTCAGGACATCAGAGGAAATGCATTTCGTTTTTGGATTTCTCTTTAGTATACAGCCCCTAAAAAGTACTGGAAGGATCAAGATTTTTTTTTAATAGAAGGGATTTACAAATCTGTTTAACTTTCTGGCACCAGTTGATTTAAAAAAGAAAAAAGTTTTCCATAGGAGTACCCCTTTAAGAGTGAACCCAGCCTTAGGCATGACGACAAAAGGATTGTAATGATAAATGCCTAGTGGAGGACCGGGTATGATAGTGTATATTTTATGTATAGTGCCTGTTGTGGGACATTGGAAGCAATGACTCCCACACGGAAATCAATTCCAGGTTTTAGTGTCCATTATATTTATTTATGAATTTTGTTTATATGTTTATTTAATCTTATATTGCATTTCTTTGGGAAGTTTCTTTTTAACCAGATTGACAGCTGGAGCTCTTTGATGTCTTTCTTTGATGTCTTTCTTCTATCGTCTGTTTTCTGCCCCCTGTGGTAAGAACATAATCTTGGGTGCTCATCAGGAGTCATATACAGTTGTGTCCTTTCTTACTTTCCATCTCGGCCTGACATATTATGTGATGAATGTGATGTGAAAAAATAAAACATAGTTTAAAGCATTATTTTCCAACCAGGGTGCCTCCAGCTGTTGCAAAACTACAACTCACAGCATGGCCGGACAGCCAAAGGCTGTCCGGGCATGCTGGGAGTTGTAGTTTATACACTGGTATAAAGCTGGGAGTTGTAGTTTATACACTGGTATAAAGCTGGGAGTTGTAGTTTATACACTGGTATAAAGCTGGGAGTTGCAGTTTATACACTGGTATAAAGCTGGGAGTTGTAGTTTATACACTGGTATAAAGCTGGGAGTTGTAGTTTATACACTGGTATAAAGCTGGGAGTTGTAGTTTATACACTGGTATAATGCTGGGAGTTGTAGTTTATACACTGGTATAAAGCTGGGAGTTGCAGTTTATACACTGGTATAAAGCTGGGAGTTGTAGTTTATACACTGGTATAATGCTGGGAGTTGTAGTTTATACACTGGTATAAAGCTGGGAGTTGTAGTTTATACACTGGTCTAAAGCTGGGAGTTGTAGTTTATATACTTGTATAAAGCTGGGAGTTGTAGTTACACTGGTGTAAAGCTGGGAGTTGTAGTTTATACACTGGTATAAAGCTGGGAGATGTAGTTTATACACTGGTATAAAGTTGGGAGTTGTAGTTACACTGGTATAAAGCTGGGAGTTGTAGTTTATACACTGGTATAAAGTTGGGAGTTGTAGTTACACTGGTATAAAGCTGGGAGTTGTAGTTACACTGGTATAAAGCTGGGAGTTGTAGTTTATACACTGGTATAAAGCTGGGAGTTGTAGTTTATACACTGGTATAAAGCTGGGAGTTGTAGTTTATACACTGGTATAAAGTTGGGAGTTGTAGTTACACTGGTATAAAGCTGGGAGTTGTAGTTTATACACTGGTATAAAGCTGGGAGTTGTAGTTTATACACTGGTATAATGCTGGGAGTTGTAGTTTATACACTGGTATAAAGCTGGGAGTTGTAGTTTATACACTGGTATAATGCTGGGAGTTGTAGTTTATACACTGGTATAAAGCTGGGAGTTGTAGTTTATACACTGGTATACTGCTGGGAGTTGTAGTTTATACACTGGTATAAAGCTGGGAGTTGTAGTTTAAATACTGGTATAATGCTGGGAGTTGTAGTTTATACACTGGTATAATGCTGGGAGTTCTAGTTACACTGGTATAAAGCTGGGAGTTGTAGTTTATACACTGGTATAATGCTGGGAGTTGTAGTTTATACACTAGTATAAAGCTGGGAGTTGTAGTTTATACACTGGTATAATGCTGGGAGTTGTAGTTTATACACTGGTTTAAAGCTGGGAGTTGTAGTTAATACACTGGTATAATGCTGGGAGTTGTAGTTTATACACTGGTATAAAGTTGGGAGTTGTAGTTTAAATACTGGTATAATGCTGGGAGTTGTAGTTTATATACTGGTATAATGCTGGGAGTTGTAGTTTTTACACTGGTATAATGCTGGGAGTTGTAGTTTATACACTGGTATAATGCTGGGAGTTGTAGTTTATACACTGGTATAAAGCTGGGAGTTGTAGTTTATACACTGGTATAAAACTGGGAGTTGTAGTTACACTGGTGTAAAGCTGGGAGTTGTAGTTACACTGGTGTAAAGCTGGGAGTTGTAGTTACACTGGTATAAAGCTGGGAGTTGTAGTTACACTGGTATAACGCTGGGAGTTGTAGTTACACTGGTGTAAAGCTGGGAGTTGTAGTTACACTGGTATAAAGCTGGGAGTTGTAGTTACACTGGTGTAAAGCTAGCTGGGAGTTGTAGTTACACTGGTATAAAGCTGGGAGTTGTAGTTACACTGGTATAAAGCTGGGAGTTGTAGTCTATACACTGGTATAAAACTGGGAGTTGTAGTTACACTGGTATAAAGCTGGGAGTTGTAGTCTATACACTGGTATGAAGCTGGGAGTTGTAGTCTATACACTGGTATGAAGCTGGGAGTTGTAGTCTATACACTGGTATAAAGCTGGGAGTTGTAGTTACACTGGTATAAAGCTGGGAGTTGTAGTTTATACACTGGTATAAAGCTGGGAGTTGTAGTTTATATACTGGTATAAAGCTGGGAGTTGTAGTTACACTGGTATAAAGCTGGGAATTGTAGTTTATAAACTGGTATAATGCTGGGAGTTGTAGTTTATACACTGGTATAAAGCTGGGAGTTTTAGTTTATACACTGGTATAAAGCTGGGAGTTGTAGTTACACTGGTGTAAAGTTGGGAGTTGTAGTTACACTGGTATAAAGCTGGGAGTTGTAGTTACACTGGTATAACGCTGGGAGTTGTAGTTACACTGGTGTAAAGCTGGGAGTTGTAGTTACCCTGGTATAAAGCTGGGAGTTGTAGTTACACTGGTGTAAAGCTGGGAGTTGTAGTTACACTGGTATAAAGCTGGGAGTTGTAGTTACACTTGTATAAAGCTGGGAGTTGTAGTTACACTGGTATAAAGCTGGGAGTTGTAGTCTATACACTGGTATAAAGCTGGGAGTTGTAGTTACACTGGTATAAAGCTGGGAGTTGTAGTTACACTGGTGTAAAGCTAGCTGGGAGTTGTAGTTACACTGGTATAAAGCTGGGAGTTGTAGTTACACTGGTATAAAGCTGGGAGTTGTAGTTACACTGGTATAAAGCTGGGAGTTGTAGTTACACTGGTATAAAGCTGGGAGTTGTAGTTACACTGGTATAAGGCTGGGAGTTGTAGTTACACTGGTATAAAGCTGGGAGTTGTAGTTACACTGGTATAAGGCTGGGAGTTGTAGTTACACTGGTATAAAGCTGGGAGTTGTAGTTACACTGGTATAAAGCTGGGAGTTGTAGTTACACTGGTATAAGGCTGGGAGTTGTAGTTACACTGGTATAAAGCTGGGAGTTGTAGTTACACTGGTATAAGGCTGGGAGTTGTAGTTACACTGGTATAAAGCTGGGAGTTGTAGTTACACTGGTATAAAGCTGGGAGTTGTAGTTACACTGGTATAAGGCTGGGAGTTGTAGTTACACTGGTATAAAGCTGGGAGTTGTAGTTACACTGGTATAAAGCTGGGAGTTGTAGTTACACTGGTATAAGGCTGGGAGTTGTAGTTACACTGGTATAAAGCTGGGAGTTGTAGTTACACTGGTATAAGGCTGGGAGTTGTAGTTACACTGGTATAAAGCATGGAGGTGCAGTCGTGGTGTACAGCCGAGGTCTACACCATGGCAGATGAAGAAGGATCAGCGAGTAAGAACAGTCAGCACCTCCATAACTTGGGGGAGTCCAGGCTGCAGAGGCCTTTTAGGGGCCCAGGGGGCCTTACATTAGATGACATAGGTGACTGTGTGCAGTATATGATCCCTATAAAGCAGTATAGAGCTTTATGTGTAATTTATTTATCTATCTGACAAGGCTTCTTATTCATAGTTTATGAATCATTAATCAGTATTATGTCACCATAGGGTTAAATTTATACTGGACATCAACCTGGGAAATTACCTACCTACAGGGGCATATACCTAAGGGTATGTTCACACTGAGGAATTGGAGAGGAATTTCCTCGAGTAATTCTGTTCGCTTTTCCTCTCCAATTCATTCAGCAGTGAAAATCCCCATAGAGCTGTAAAGTATTTCTGCCCCTCAGTTCACACTGAGGAATTTCCTCAAGCAGAATTCTGATGAGGAAGTCTCTTCCGCTTGAAGAAAGAACATGTTCTTTCTTTCAGGCGGAATCAGCATCGTTCTCCCATAGAGATCAATGTTATATATATTTTTTTGAGTCAGAAGCATTTCCACGCGGAATCCGCGCGGAATTGGCACGGAATTCATGCGGAATTCATGCGGAATTGGCGCGGAATTCGCGCAGAATTTCCGCATGAAAAAAAAAATGTTATGAATAGAAATACTTGATACTCCTCCCCTGCATGAAACCTGCATTTCCACGCAGAATTTCTGTGAGTTCTTGTGGAAAAGTAACAATATTTTGAGGCAGAACATTTCTGCTTGATTTCCGCCCCAATTCCTCAGTGTGAACATGCCCTAATAGGGTACCAATTTATCTACTGGGTACATCTACCTAATTGGGGGAAATTATTAACCTACTGGGGGCATCTACCTAATGGGGGGAGGGGGGGAATTTACCTTTCTACTAGGGGCAGCTACCTAATTGGGGGGGGGGGGACTTACCTACCTACTGGGGCCATCTACCTAATGGGGGGGGGGGAATTGCCTACTTACTGGGGGGCATCTACCTAATTGGGAGGGAAATTGCCTGCCTACTAGGGGCAGCTACCTAATTGGGTGGGGGGGGGAGTTACCTACTTACTGGGGGCATACACCTAACTGGGGGGAAAATTACCTGCCTACTAGGGGCAGCTACCTAATTGGGGGGGGGGAATTACCTACCTACTGGGGCCATCTACCTAATTAATGGGGGGGGGGATTACCTACTTACTAGGGGCATCTACCTAATTGGGGGTAAAATTACCTTCCTACTAGGGGCAGCTACCTAATTGGGTGGGGGGGGGGGAGTTACCTACTTACTGGGGGTATACACCTAATTGGGGGGAAAATTACCTGCCTACTAGGGGCAGCTACCTAATTGGGGGGGGGGGGGGGAATTACCTACCTACTGGGGCCATCTACCTAATGGGGAGGTGGGAAGATTACCTACTTAATGGGGGCATCTACTTAATGGGGGGGGGGGGCATTATCTACCTATGGAAGCATCTACCTAATGGGAGAGAAACAACCTTCCTACTGGGTGCATCTACCTAATGTGTGTGTATGGGAGGGGGGGGGGGGAGAATTACCTACCTGCTGGGTGCCAATTTTTTTATTAATATGCATAAAGAAGCCATGGAAACATGGAAAAAATCTCCAAAAGGCATCAAATTACAGATTAGACATTCTTATAATATGTCAACAAAAGTTAGATTTTATTTCCATCATTTACACTTTCAAAATAACAGAAAAAAAAAATGGCGTCTGCAAAAGTTCGGGCACCCTGCAGAGTTAATATCTTGTACTGCCCCCTTTGGCAAGTATCACAGCTTGTAAACGCTTTTTGTAGCCAGCTAAGAGTCTTTCAATTCTTGTTTGATTTATCTTTGCCCATTCTTCATTACAAAAGTCTTCCAGTTCTTTGAGATTTCTGGGCTGTCTGTCACGCACTGCTCTTTTAAGGTCTATCCATATATTTTCAATTATGTTGAGGTCAGGAGATTGTGAAGGCCATGGCAAAACCTTCAGTTTATGCCTCTTGATGTAATCCCCCGTGGATTTTGAGGTGTGTTTAGGATCATTATCCATTTGTAGAAGCCATCCTCTCTTTAACTTCAGCTTTTTCACAAATGGCATCAAGTTAGCATCCAAAAAGTTCAATTTTAACCTCATCGGTCCACAGAACTTGTTTCCAAAATACATCAGGCTTGTCTATATGTTCATTTGCAAAGTTCAAACGCAGATTTTTGTGGTGAGGACGTAGAAGAGGTTTTCTTCTAATGACTCTTCCATGAAGACCATATTTGTACAAGTATCTTTTTATAGGGGAATAGTGTACCACAACTCCAGTGTCTGCCAGATCTTTCTGGAGGGATTGTGCAGTCAAACGTGGGTTTTGAATAGTTTTTCTCACAATCCAGCGAGCTGTTCTGTCTGATATTTTTCTTGGTCTTCCAGATCTTGCTTTAACTTCCACTGTTCCTGATGACTGCCATTTCTTAATTACATTCCGAACAGAGGATATTAACATATGAAAACGTTTTGCTATCTTCTTATAACCTTCTCCAGCTTTGTGAGCGTCAACTATTTTCAGTTTCAGATTTCTAGACAACTGCTTAGAAGAACCCATGGTGCTGATTGTTGGGGCAAGGTCAGATGAGTCTGGGCATTTAAAACCTTTGAGATTGACATCACCTGGTCTTCCCAGATGATGATTGAGAACAATCCATGACACTGGCAGGTCTCAGCTTTGCAAAGGGGGCAGTGCATGCTATTAATTCTGCAGGGTGCCCAAACTTTTGCAGACGCCATTTTTTGTTTTCTCTTATTTTGAAAGTGTAAATGATGGAAATAAAATCTAACTTTTGTTGACATATTATAAGAATATCTAATCTGTAATTTGATGCCTTTTGGAGATTTTTTCCATCTTTCCTTGGCTTCTTTATGCACATTAATACAAATTTTTACCTGGGGTGCCCAAACTTTTGATCCCCACTGTACCTAATGAGGGGGATTACCTACTAACTGGAGGCTTCTATCTAATGGGTGTGTGGGGGGGGGGGGATAACCCACCTACTGGGGGGCATCTACCTCATAGAGGAAATATCTGCTAGAAGTTTCTACCTAATGAGGGAGAAAAAAAATAGCTAATGGGGGAATTATCTCCCTACTGGGTGCCTCTACCTTAGTAATGGGGGAAATTAGCTACCTCCTAGGGAACATACCTGCCTACTGAGCCAATACCTACTCACTTCACCCAACCTTTCCTTTTCCCAGGAGCTCGTCAGAAGATTTGGGGTCACCTAGTCATTGTAATTAGAGGTGAGCGAACTTACAGTAAATTCGATTTGCCACGAACTTCTCGGCTCGTCAGTTGATTACTTATCCTGCATAAATGAGTTCAGCTTTCAGGTGCTCCCGTGGGCAGGAAAAGGTGGATACAGTCCTAGGAAAGAGTCTCCTAGGACTGTATCCACCTTTTCCAGCCCACGGGAGCACCTGAAAGCTGAACTCATTTATGCAGGATAAGTCATCAACTGCCGAGCCGAGAAGTTCGTGACGAACCAAATTTACTGTTATTCGCTCATCTCTAATTGTAATGTGAATTGCAGGAAGAAAAAAAAAGAAGATACATTTTATTTATAAAAATGTTTCTTTATATTTTTTGGTGTTCTGTGCTATCGTATATGAAGTATACACAAAGAATATGGGCATACAGATAGTAAATATAGTTAATCACTATTTTCACAACCTGTCATTTGAGGGGAAACCTTAAGGAGCGTTGATGGATCGAAACCGATAAAGCAGGGTTTTTTTTTTTCTTAAAAAGCTTTCAAAGGGGTACTCCACTGGAAAACATAGTTTTTTTTAAACAACTGGTGCCAGAAAGTTAAACAGATTTATAAATTACTTCTATTAAAAAATCTTAATCCTTCCAGTACTTATCAGCTGCTGTATGCTCCACAGGAAGTTCTTTTATTTTTGCTGACACCTGATGCCCGTATCAGGAACTGTCCAGAGCAGGAGCAAATCCCCATAGCAAACCTCTCCTGTTCTGGACAGTTCCTGACATGGACAGAGGTGTCAGCAGAGAGCACTGTGGTCAGACAGAAAATAAATTCAAAAAGAAAAGAACTTCCTGTGGAGCATACAGCAGCTAAGTACTGCAAGGATTAAGATTTTTAAATAGAAGTAATTTACAAAGCTTTTTATTTTTTATTTTTTGTATCAAAGGGAGCTCGGCACCACTCTTTGTATATAAAAGGACGGGAAAGGCTGGGACCCTTGATGACTTCTCCCCTTGCAACTGCTGGAGGTACATACAGGTGCTGCTACGCTGATAGACAGTGTATATATTCCAATAAGAAGAAGAAGCGGAGCACTCACCAGACCTTGAATGCAGGTAAACTTTATTGACCGGATCGATCAAAGGCACATCAGGGGGGAGATGGTACAGACAGGGGAGTGTGACTTAGAGACGCGGGGGTGTCCTCTCGGTGACGGACCGTTGCGCGCCGAAGCGCTTCTCCAGACCGGGACGCTGTTTAACTTTCTGGCACCAGTTGATTTAAAAAAGTTTTTTTATTTTCCACCAGAGTACCCCTTTTACCCACTACAGGGGTATTTGGGTTTCTTTGGAATCTAGTAAGAGAGCACAGGAGCATAGATGGTGAGTAATGGCTGCTACCAGCAGCCAGGACTCACTGTTAATGTTACGCTGATGGATACGTTTTCTGCCAATTATGGTTCATCAATTATCCCCTGGATGGACCATATAAGGACACTCTAAGCCAGCGTTTTCCAACCAGGGTGCCTTGCGCTGTTGCAAAACTTCAACTCCCAGCATGCCCGGACAGCCTTCGGCTGTCCGGGCATGCTGGGAGTTGGAGTTTTGCAACAACTGGAGGCGCCCTGGCTGGAAAACACTGCTGTAAATTATACGTTTTTATTGATATAAGGAGCATTTCCTACAATTTTAAAGTGCACAGATCGGACCCATTTGTGCTGTGTATTGTCTTGGAGTCTTTCCAATAGTAATGAACTGACTTTATTATTTATTATGTGATCTGTTGATAGATATGTCTATGGTTTTTTTTAATGATTTGTTCATCACAGATATCGTATGAATGCCAGGCACAGGTTAACATTCCGGTGAAGTGAAAGTGAATGAATAGTTGTGTTATCACTTAATTTGAAGAACTCAAGCTGTATGAGATATTTTACGCAGTTTCGCTCTTCGTAGGAGACTGCGAGCATCTCTGTCTACGACCACGTGAATCAACGAACCACAAGTAGCGTCACATCCTGACAACTGAGCTTTACTGTGAACGCTGCAGAATTTCGGAGAAGCAAATTAGTTTAAAAAGGACCTGTGCCCCCCCCCCCAAATATGTGACTTCATTATCAATAAATAGCTTAGGGTATCCCGATCACACGCCTCTTTACAGTTTATTGATACGCCCTTCTGTTCTCAAGCTATATGGGTTTGTAGTTTGCCAGGGAGTCAGATGGGCGTGAACTTAATTTTAATATTGTACAGCTAATAGACCACCAAGGGTGGTCCAAAAAAAATACCTTAAAGCGTACCTGTCAGATCCAACAAACTTTTTTTTTTTTTAATATATCACTTAGTACCTAATACTGACCATGTACATCTAATTTTTATGTGTCTAGCACCTTTATTTATTTTTTTATTACATTTTTAATTTAGCTCACTAGTCTGAATTCCTCTCAAATGGAGGGGGCGTGGCCTCACTGTGCAGGTCTCCGCCCCCTCCCTCAGTATACTGTCTGCTCACATCTCCCCTAGCATTAGCAAAACTACAACTCCCATCTTGTCCTCACTGACAGTAGCGGGACACAAGCTGACAGTGGGAGGATTTTTCCTCCAGATGTGATCCCTGCGCTCACAGCTGTCAATCAAGGAAGTGTGTCCATGACATAGTTGATGACTCATGGACACAGCAGGACTAGTATGTGTCCAAGCAGGCAGGGGGGGGGGGCAGTTGTTTGACTGGATTTTTCAGTATGAAATACTGAAAATTTTCTAATGAAAGCAATTGCAAAACCTATTGGTTATACATTATAAGAAGCAGCAGGGTTTACAAATGATTAGGCTTAACTAGCTCCATTATCAGTGTTTGAACTGTAGGGGACATATCTGCAGACAAGGTCCCTTTTCTTCCATTACAGGCTAAGGCACACAGCTAGTTAAAACCAAAAACACTGCCCTCCTTAACGTTTCACCACTAGTGATGTCGCGAACATAAAATTTTCGGTTCGCGAACGGCGAACACAACTTCCGCAAATGTTCGCGAACCGGCGAACCGGGCGAACTGCCATTGACTTCAATGGGAAGGCGAATTTTAAAACCCACAGGGACTCTTTCTGGCCACAATAGTGATTTAAAAGTTGTTTCAAGGGGACTAACACCTGGACTGTGGCGTGCTGGAGGGGGATCCATGGCAAAACTCCCATGGAAAATTACATAGTTGATGCAGAGTCTGGTTTTAATCCATAAAGGGCATAAATCACCTATTATTCCTAAATTCTTTGGAATAACGTGCTTTAGCCCCCTTTAGGTAGCACATAGAGCCCCCCTTTAGGCATCACATAGTTAGATCCCTCCTTTAGGCAGCACATAGATTCCCCCATATTAGGCAGCACATAGTTAGAGCCCCCTTTAGGCAGCACATAGTTAGAGCCTCCCTTTAGGCAGCACATAGAGCCCCCTTTAGGCAGCACATAGTTAGATCCCCCCTTTAGGCATCACATAGTTAGATCCCCCCTTTAGGCAGCACATAGATTCCCCCATGTTAGGCAGCACATAGTTAGAGCCCTCCTTTAGACAGCACATAGATTCCCCCATATTAAGCAGCACATAGTTAGAGCCTCCCTTTAGGCAGCACATATTTAGATCCCCCCTTTAGGCAGCACATAGATTCCCCCATATTAGGCAGCACATAGTTAGAGCCCCCCTTTTAACCAGCGGTTCCCTTCCAACCAGGGTGCCTCCAGCTGTTGCAAGACACACGGACTGAACTTATAGCCCTTTTAATACTGTAGTTAGTTGCTTGAAGGAAATTAAGTTTTACACTGGAGTACCCCTTTTAACCAGCGGTTCCCTCCCAACCAGGGTGCCTCCAGCTGTTGCAAGACACACGGACTGATATTTGAGCCCTAAAAACCTTTTTTGGGTGCTGTCCTTAAAGCAGATGTTAGACTAGTGCTTTAGGAGTAAAGTGGACCCTGAATACACCACCTAGCAGCATCCTAGCCATCGCTTTCCCTATTACAGCAGGAGCAGCTTCTCTGTCCCTCCACTTCCTAAGCCTGCAGCATGCCGAATGAAGGTAAAATGGCGTCCGTGCAGGAGGTAGGAGGGTCTGGAAGGGAGGGACTGCTGCTGATTGGCTGTAATGTGTCTGCTGACTCTGACTAACAGGGTCAAAGTTTACCGCAATGTTAAAGTATAGGGGGCGAATCGAACTTCACATATGTTCGCCCGGCGATGCAAACGCGAACATGCTAAGTTCGCCGGGAACTGTTCGCCGGCGAACAATTCGCGACATCTCTATTCACCACCTAAGTGGCTTTGTCAAGAGGCATGTGGGCAATGGCTACTTAGAACGCCGACCTGAGGTTATACAACCTCATCTTGATGACAACAGTAATCATTCTTCCTATCAGGTATCACTGCTAGAATTGCCAGTGTAGTTCCTCCAATCATCATTCACTTAGTTTTCTTAGCCTATCAGGATTTGCCACGTATATATCTCTAATAGGTGCACAGGCCCGATGCACTGCGATGACGTGCTTAGTAAATACTGCACACACAGCGCTACGCGATGTCTCTGAAAGTTCACGGGACTCCGGCAGGACTTCTGCGCATGCACGGCGATGCGATGCACATCCTCGGCTGACACGTCTGCGCTCAGGGAGATGCGCAGCACCCCAATGCGCAAGAGCTTAGATTATATATCCGAGGAACATCACTTAGAATATAAAAAGGTAAGGATAGGGTGCCATTTAGGTATTTTATTGTTTTTCTTCTCAATAATGACATACTGGGAGGAAATTTACGCCCACAAGGAACTGTCTATGAGAGAAGATCTATGTAGCTACAATAAACTAAGAAATGATTTATGTCCCCAGGTAGCAATTATGAATTGCAGATATCTGCATAAGGATACAATCATCCACCTACTGTAAGGATACATTATGAGTTAATGCTATATGTATCTATCCCTCAGTCATCTTACATTTACATATTTATATAAATGATATCAGAAAGCATAATCATTTGATATTAAAACTGAGCCCATCAGTCAAGGATGTATCATGACAATAAGTATAAAGATATCCCAGAATATTTAGGATCGGCCATCCGGCTTCTCTATAGTCTGCTGATTTGTATGATATTGTTGGGAATAATTTAATAATTTAATTTACTAGGTAGGAAGGATTTATAAAAAGGCAGAAAAAGGCAGCCCCTTGAGGGCTCAAACTACGTAAATTATATATCCATTTCGCCTCAATGCGCAATAGTTTGTTATCAAGAGTCTCCTCTCCTAGGGCCTAATTTACATTTGATGAAACCCCAGAAGTGTAACTGGCTGAGATCTAATTTGTGGATTTCCCATATGTGTCTGGCCAGGGTTGTATCGCCTCTATTCTTAAAGGGGTACTCCGCCCCTAGACATCTTATCCCCTATCGAAAGGATAGGGGATAAGATGTCAGATCGCCGGGGTCCCGCTGCTGGGGACCCCTGGGATCGCTGCTGCAGCACCCCGCTATCATTGCAGCGCAGAGCGAGATCGCTCTTCACGTAATGATGGGCAATACAGGGGCCGGAGCATCGTTACATCACGGCTCTGCCCCTCGTGACGTCACGGCTCGCCCCCGTCAATACAAGTCTAAGGGAGGGGGCGTTTCGGTCGTCACGCCCCCTGCCATAGACTTGCATTAAGGGGCCGTGATGTCATGAGGGGCGGAGCCATGACATCACGCTGCTCCGGCCCCTGTATCGCCCGTCATTACACACAGAGCGAACTCGCTCTGTGCTGTAATTATAGCGCGGTGCCGCAGCGGCGATCCCCGGGGTCCCGAGCAGCGGGACCGCGGCGATCTAACATCTTATCCCCTATCCTTTGAATAGGGGATAAGATTTCTAGGGGCGGAGTACCCCTTTAATCAGGCTAATGTGTTTCGAGATTTTTCTTCGAAACTGCTGAACCGTTTTGCCCACATAAAGTTTAGGGCAGCCGCATTCCACAATATAGATTATCCCAGATGTCTGGCAATTTATGAAATCTCTTATTTCATATTGATGGTTGTCTACAGGATTGACAAAGACCTTCTTCTTGGACACATACTTAAAAAGTACATCTTCCACACAGGAAAGAGACGGTTGTTGAGGAAGCCAACCAGGTCCCCGGGGTCTCTTCATAGAAATGACTTCTAACTAGATGTTCCCGTATGTTTCTGCCCCTCAGGTAAATTATTGCAGGACGATCTGGGATGACTTCCCTAATCTCTGAATCTGCCAAAAGAATCTGCCAATACTTTTGCAGTATGTTTTTAACTTGCCTGTTGTTTGAGTCAAAGTTACCTATACATCTGATAACACGTTGGGTAACATCGTTGTTTTTATCCTTCAATACGTCTGCTCTGTCTGTCCCCCTGGCCCTGGCAAATGCTCTGTGTAACGTTTTTTTTCAGGTATCCCCGCTCCGTAAATCTCTGTAAGAGGACATCACTCTCTCTTTGGAAGGATTCATCTGTAGAACAATTTCTGCGGGCCTTTAGATATTGACCTGTGGGTAGCCCTCTTTTCAGCGGGATTGGATTAAAACTCATTCATTCTAAAAAGCTGTTACTACAGATGGGTTTCCGATAAACTTTAGTCTTCACACTGCCATCAGACTCCAGGGAAATTTTTTAATCAAGAAAATTAATAGTGGTAGTATGCGTTTCAAAAGTAAACTTCATACCTATGGTGTTGGTGTTGAGTGTAGTGACAAATTCAGGAAAAAATTATTGAGTGGCATCCCAAAAAAGTAAATTGTCATCTATATAACGAACCCAAAACAAAATGTGCTGTGTAAATCTAGAAAGGTGTTCAGAAAAAACAATAGTGTCCTCCCACCACCCTAAAAAAAACATTTGCGTAATTTGGTGCACAAGCCGTGCCCATTGCTGTGCCTTTCTTCTGAAAATAAAAGTGCCTATAAAACAAAAAGTAATCGTAAGTAAGTAAAAAGGATAATAGTGATAATACAAAATTATTGTGTTCAGTGTATTGACTGACTAATCCCTTCAGTTAAGTTGTAATTCCCCGAAACAATGGGGCGGCTAGGGACAGGCCGACAGGACTTATGAATCTTGGGCAATGCACATAGGGTTGCCACAACTGGTTTTGCATTGTATAGGAAACGAAACTCATCATCAGTGATAAGATCTTGGTTTTTAGCTACTTGTAACAATTTGTATAGCTCAGCAGAAAAACGTTCTGTAGGATTTGTATCCAATTTAGTGTATGTTTCTTGATCCTGGAGAAGCCGCCGCAACACCATATCCTTATAATCCCTTTTGTCCATCAGGACAATGTTGCCCCCCCTTATCGGAGGGCTTGACTATGATTGTGTCATTCGTCTCAAGGTCATGTAGTGCTTTCATTTCTTTTGATGTTAAATTCCTGTAATTCCTGTATCTAGTTGGTTTCAGATAAGTCAACTCGTTAGTGACCATACAGACATGTCTCGATGTTACTATACTGGGAGAAACTAGGCGTAAATCGGGATTTCGGTTTCAATGTGGAGAAAGGCGCGCTGACAGTGCTTACTCTAGTCTCATTCTCCAACAATAAGGATTGGAGATCACTAAGGGCTTGTTCATTCCACGGAATCCTGACAGTTGGGTACTGGTCGTGATGGCAATGGAATTTGTGTAATGCCAACTTCCTGGCGAATAGGTTAATATCTTTTACCCATTTGGAGGCTTCATACCTCAGTGTGGGTGTGAAGGAAAGACCTTTCCTCAATACAGATACCTGCAGTCAACGTGATTTACTTTTTAAAGATAGTACCTGTCTAACTTTCTTGTGGCGGACAGAGCGGTGCCCCCATCAAGAGGGTGCTCTAGGCGGCTGCCTATTTTGCCTATAGGCAGAGCCGGGGCAAGAGCATGCCGAGGATGGCAAAGTATACCCTGTGCAAATAATTACCGGGGGTACCGCAGGAAAAGGGGTCCATAGGATAGGAGATAAGTTTTAGTTACCCGGAGTACCCCTTAAACCACTTAAGGACCCAGGGCATACCTGTACGTCCTGAGTCTGCTCCCGATCTATAATGGGGGGGCCACAGCATAGCGGGTTGGGCCTGACTGATCGCGGTGTTCAAAGTTGATCACCGCGTCTAAAGTGAAACTAAAGTGCTACAGGTTAGCTCAGGGGGCTGATCGGGACCGCCGCAGTGAAATTGCGGCATCCCGAATAGCTGTAGGACACGAGGAGGGTCACCTTACCTGCCTCCTGGTGTCCGATCGCTGAATCACTGCTCAGTGCCTGAGATCCAGGCATGAGAAGTCAAGCGGCATAATCATCGATCAATGGTTTCCTATGAGAAACCAGTTATCAATGTAAAAGATCAGTGTGTACAGTGTTATTGTCCCCTATGGGAGCTATAACACTGCAAAAAAAAAAAGTGAAAAAAAAGTTAATAAAGATCCTTTAACCCCTTCCCTTATAAAAGTTTGAATCACCCCCCTTTTTCCCATTAAAAAAAACAAAACAGTGTAAATAAAAATACACATATGTGGTATTGCTGCGTGCGTAAATGTCCGAATTATAAAAATATATCATTAATTAAACCGCACAGTCAATGGCGTACGCGCAAAAAAATTCCAAAGTCCAAAATTGCGTGTTTTTGTTCACTTTTTATATAATGAAAAAATGTATAAACAGCGATCAATAAGGCCGATCAATACAACATGGTACCGCTGAAACCTTCAGATCACGGCGCAAAAAATTAGCCCTCATAACGCCCTATACGCGGAAAAATAAAAAAGTTATAGGGGTCAGAAAATGACAGTTTTAAACATATAAATTTTCCTGCATGTAGTTATGATTTTTTTCAGAATAACGACAAAATCAAACCTATATAAGTAGGGGATCATTTTAATCGCATGGACCTACAGAATAATGATAAGGTGTAATTTTTACCGAAAAATGTACTGTGTAGAAACGGAAGACCCCAAAATTACAAAATGGCGTTAAATAAGCCATCATATTTTTAGGTGAAAAATTTAAAGAATTGTGATATTTTAAAGGTAGGGAGGAAAAAACGAAAGTGAAAAAACAGAAAAACCCCGGGTCCTTAAGGGGTTAATAATAAATGTATATTGACTATATAGTTTTTTTGAATGTTTTTTCTTTATGCACAGAAATAACAAACCTCTTGCACATCCTACTTCACCCTTAGAATGTCAGATTATTGTCTGTTTGGTGAGAGCGTGATGAGGGCAGATGGCATTAACCCCTTGTGTTCGTGACGCCAGGGCGTGGTTTATCCTCTACACCACCCGAAGGAATACCGCTGGATCCTGGGTTGGGCATGGGGGCAAATAATGATTCCGACACCAAGTTACGGAACAACGACTGATTTATTGAGTCAGACAGATGTAACAGTCTATACAGCTTGGCTTGGCCCACAGAGGTGACCAGTTACCTCAGAGACCTTAGGACTTGCTGGGACTTATAGTGGACTTGGACAATTTGGATGCAGGCCACGCTGACTTGAGACAGGATGACTTGGACCGACCTGACTATGACAGACTATGACTGATTTAACCCCTTCTGTAGCTTACCAGGCTTTGACTTGACCTGTGGGGCAATGGACTTGAGAATCCGTGGCTGCTTGACTGACTTTAGGCCTCCTCTGGACTCCAGACACACACAGAGGACTTGACCTCACTGTTCCTCAGCAAAGACTGAGAGAGAGCAGAGGCTCCACCCAGGGTTTATATGGGGGAGACTAGGAGGGGTCCCATAGGTCCCCCTTAGGTCACATGATCACTGATACCTCACTGGGTTACAATCACATGACAACAGGTTAATCACATGTCAACAGGTCTTAAAGCTATAGCACATTATATGTACATTGTACATAATTATACAAGGGGACAGGTGTAAGGGGGCCCAGGGGTCACTGTATGGAGGCTGCCTGACAGGGCAGATAGAGCACAGGGGTGCAACTCCCGTACTGGGCCACCACATCTGTCTATGTCCTAATCAGGTAAGCAGCGCGCATTGTGTACTATGTGAGTGACATACAGACGGAGATACAGAGGCTAGAAGGTAACATGCTGGAGGTAGAAGCCGTCACCTGTCATCTCGCTGTGCGTACAACGTGTTCTGTTCCTTGCAGGAGAAATCCTTAGAAATATAATGCGGGGGCCGAGCAGAGAAATCAAGACAATCAATGTGTTACTTCAGCTTCTCGCTGCCCCGGCCATACACCGGATATGGGATTCACAGGCTGATTGCATTCTTAGGAACTAATTCTTCCCTTAGTCACGATTCACACAAATACTTCACAGGAGAAAGAAAAACACTGATTTATTGACCGGAAAAACAATAATAATAATAACATCAGTGTATAACAGATGAGAAATCATCCGAAGTGTCGTTTTAGGTCACGTTCACTCCAAATATGACAAGTATTCCCACAAGTATTACGGAGGCCGACCCTCACTTTACAGCTTGGTTGTGAAGAATTGGTCTTCTCAAAGAATGAACGAGGAACTGAAAATCTGGTCTGGATATGGGGTGGTCTCCTCAGAAAGATGGTCTGCTGGAGAGGCTTTGTGCTACTGAAACTTACTATGCACTTTGCTAATTATTTATAGGTTGTAAAGAACTGAACATTGTCATTTGTTGTGTTTGCAGCATTTACTGACATCAAAAGCTATTTCAATCAAACTTTTAACAACATTTTAACAGGTCACGTAACATTTTGACATATGAGTCTTGCATCCATTAAACTTGTGAGTTTTTAGACAGTTTCTGCTTGAATTTGTTTGCAAGATGTCTTAATAGCCTCCCACAGCTGCTGTTTGGATGTAAACTGCCTCCCACCCTTATAGATATTTTGCTTGAGGATGCTCCAAAGGTTCTCAATAGGATTGAGGTCAGGGGAGGATGGAGGCCCCACCATGACTTTCTCTCCTTTTATCCCCATTGCAACCATTGATGCAGAGGAATTCTTTGCATCATGAGATGGTGCCTTGTCATGCATGAAGATGATTTTATTACAGAAAGCATAGTTCTTTCTTCTGTACCAGGGAAGAAAGTGGTCAGTCAGAAACTCCACATACTTTGCAGAGGTCATCTTTACACCTTCAGGGACCCTAAAAGGG
This sequence comes from Hyla sarda, assembly GCF_029499605.1. NCBI lineage: Eukaryota > Metazoa > Chordata > Amphibia > Anura > Hylidae > Hyla > Hyla sarda. Next base: position 25,532,463 of record NC_079194.1, read on the forward strand.
CCAACCAGCTCTCTTCCAATGATTCCAGCCCAAAACATGACTTGCCTTGCTGACGTTGCAGCCTTGTTGGAACAGGGTGGCTGTCTACCAACTGTCCACTACTCCATCCATCTGGACCATCCAGGGTTGCACGGCACTCATCAGTGAACAGGACTGTTAGAAAATTAGTCTTCATGTTTTTTTCTGCCCAATGCAGCCGTTTCTGCTTGTGAGCATTGGTTAGTGGTGGCTGAATAGAAGGTTTGTTACGCCGAGCGCTCCGGGTCCCCGCTCCTCCCCGGAGCGCTCGCAACATCCTCGCTACTGCAGCGCCCCGGTCAGATCTACTGACCGGGTGCGCTGCGATACCGCCCCCAGCCGGGATGCGATTCGCGATGCGGGTGGCGCCCGCTCGCGATGCGCACCCCGGCTCCCGTACCTGACTCGCTCTCCGTCGGTCCTGTCCCGGCGCGCGCGGCCCCGTTCCCTAGGGCGCGCGCGCGCCGGGTCTCTGCGATTTAAAGGGCCACTGCGCCGCTGATTGGCACAGTTGGTCTAATTAGTGTGTTCACCTGTGCACTCCCTATGTATACCTCACTTCCCCTGCACTCCCTCGCCGGATCTTGTTGCCATCGTGCCAGTGAAAGCGTTCCCTTGTGTGTTCCTAGCCTGTGTTCCAGACCTCCTGCCGTTGCCCCTGACTACGATCCTTGCTGCCTGCCCCGACCTTCTGCTACGTCCGACCTTGCTCTTGTCTACTCCCTTGTACCGCGCCTATCTTCAGCAGTCAGAGAGGTTGAGCCGTTGCTAGTGGATACGACCTGGTTACTACCGCCGCTGCAAGACCATCCCGCTTTGCGGCGGGCTCTGGTGAAAACCAGTAGTAACTTAGAACCGGTCCACTAGCACGGTCCACGCCAATCCCTCTCTGGCACAGAGGATCCACCTCCTGCCAGCCGAATCGTGACAGTAGATCCGGCCATGGATCCCGCTGAAGTTCCACTGCCAGTTGTCGCCGACCTCACCACGGTGGTCGCCCAGCAGTCGCAACAGATAGCGCAACAAGGCCACCAGCTGTCTCAACTGACCGTGATGCTACAGCAGCTACTACCACAGCTTCAGCAATCATCTCCTCCGCCAGCTCCTGCACCTCCTCCGCAGCGAGTGGCCGCTTCCGGCCTACGACTTTCCTTGCCGGATAAATTTGATGAGGACTCTAAGTTTTGCCGTGGCTTTCTTTCACAATGTTCCCTGCACTTGGAGATGATGTCGGACCAGTTTCCTACTGAAAGGTCTAAGGTGGCTTTCGTAGTCAGCCTTCTGTCTGGGAAAGCTCTGTCATGGGCCACACCGCTCTGGGACCGCAATGACCCCGTCACTGCCTCTGTACACTCCTTCTTCTCGGAAATTCGAAGTGTCTTTGAGGAACCTGCCCGAGCCTCTTCTGCTGAGACTGCCCTGCTGAACCTGGTCCAGGGTAATTCTTCCGTTGGCGAGTACACCATCCAATTCCGTACTCTTGCTTCCGAATTATCCTGGAATAATGAGGCCCTCTGCGCGACCTTTAAAAAAGGCCTATCCAGCAACATTAAAGATGTTCTGGCCGCACGAGAAATTCCTGCTAACCTACATGAACTCATTCATCTTGCCACTCGCATTGACATGCGTTTTTCCGAAAGGCGTCAGGAGCTCCGCCAGGATATGGACTTTGTTCGCACGAGGCGTTTTTTCTCCCCGGCTCCTCTCTCCTCTGGTCCTCTGCAATCCGTTCCTGTGCCTCCCGCCGTGGAGGCTATGCAAGTTGACCGGTCTCGCTTGACACCTCAAGAGAGGACACGACGCCGCATGGAGAATCTTTGCCTGTACTGTGCCGGTACCGAACACTTCCTGAAGGATTGTCCTATCCGTCCTCCCCGCCTGGAAAGACGTACGCTGACTCCCCACAAAGGTGAGACAGTTCTTGATGTCAACTCTGCTTCTCCACGCCTTACTGTGCCTGTGCGGATATCTGCCTCTACCTTCTCCTTCTCTACTAAGGCCTTCTTGGATTCCGGATCTGCAGGAAATTTTATTTTGGCCTCTCTCATCAACAGGTTCAACATCCCTGTGACCAGTCTCGCCAGACCCCTCTACATCAATTGTGTTAACAATGAAAGATTGGACTGTGCCGTGCGTTACCGCACGGAACCCCTCCTAATGTGCATCGGACCTCATCACGAAAAAATTGAGTTTTTGGTCCTCTCCAATTGCACTTCCGAAATTCTCCTTGGACTACCGTGGCTTCAACGCCATTCCCCAACCCTTGATTGGTCCACAGGAGAGATCAAGAGCTGGGGTACTTCTTGTTTCAAGGACTGTCTTAAACCGGTTCCCAGTACTCCCTGCCGTGACCCTGTGGTTCCTCCTGTAACCGGTCTCCCTAAGGCTTATATGGACTATGCTGACGTATTTTGCAAAAAGCAAGCTGAGACTTTACCCCCTCACAGGCCTTTTGACTGTCCTATTGACCTCCTCCCGGGCACTACTCCACCCCGGGGCAGAATTTACCCTCTGTCCGCCCCAGAGACTCTTGCTATGTCTGAATACATCCAGGAAAATTTAAAAAAGGGGTTTATCCGCAAATCCTCCTCTCCTGCTGGAGCTGGATTTTTCTTTGTGTCCAAAAAAGATGGCTCCCTACGTCCTTGCATTGATTACCGCGGACTTAATAAAATCACGGTAAAGAACCGCTACCCCCTACCTCTTATCTCTGAACTCTTTGATCGCCTTCAAGGTGCCCACATCTTTACCAAACTGGACTTAAGAGGTGCATATAATCTCATCCGCATCAGGGAGGGGGACGAATGGAAAACTGCATTTAACACCAGAGATGGACACTTTGAGTATCTGGTCATGCCCTTTGGCCTGTGCAACGCCCCTGCCGTCTTCCAAGACTTTGTTAATGAAATTTTTCGTGATCTCTTATATTCCTGTGTTGTTGTGTATCTGGACGATATTCTGATTTTTTCTGCCAACTTAGAAGAACATCGCCAGCATGTCCGCATGGTTCTTCAGAGACTTCGAGACAATCAACTTTATGCCAAAATGGAGAAATGTCTGTTTGAATGTCAATCTCTTCCTTTCCTAGGATACTTGGTCTCTGGCCAGGGACTACAAATGGACCCAGATAAACTCTCTGCCGTCTTAGATTGGCCACGCCCCTCCGGACTCCGTGCTATCCAACGTTTTTTGGGGTTCGCCAATTATTACAGACAATTTATTCCACATTTTTCCACTATTGTGGCTCCTATCGTGGCTTTAACCAAGAAGAATGCCAATCCTAAGTCCTGGTCTCCTCAAGCGGAAGACGCATTTAAACGGCTCAAGTCTGCCTTTTCTTCTGCTCCCGTGCTCTCCAGACCTGACCCATCTAAACCCTTCCTATTGGAGGTTGATGCCTCCTCAGTGGGAGCTGGAGCGGTCCTTCCACAAAAAAATTCTTCCAGGCATGCTGTTACTTGTGGTTTTTTTTCTAGGACCTTCTCTCCGGCGGAGAGGAACTACTCCATCAGGGATCGAGAACTACTGGCCATTAAATTGGCACTTGAGGAATGGAGGCATCTGCTGGAGGGATCAAAATTTCCAGTTATCATTTTCACCGATCACAAGAATCTCTCCTATCTCCAGTCTGCCCAACGGCTGAATCCTCGCCAGGCCAGGTGGTCGTTGTTCTTTGCCCGTTTTAACTTTGAAATTCATTTTCGCCCTGCCGACAAGAACATTAGGGCCGATGCTCTCTCTCGTTCCTCGGATGCCTCGGAAGTAGAGGTCTCTCCGCAACACATCATTCCTCCGGACTGTCTGATCTCCTCTTCTCCAGCCTCCATCAGGCAAACTCCTCCAGGGAAGACCTTTGTTTCTCCACGCCAGCGTCTCGGGATTCTCAAATGGGGTCACTCCTCCCACCTCGCAGGCCATGCGGGCATCAAAAAGTCCTTGCAACTCATCTCTCGTTTCTATTGGTGGCCGACTCTGGAAACAGATGTTGTTGACTTTGTGCGGGCCTGTACTGTCTGTGCCCGGGATAAGACTCCTCGCCAGAAGCCTGCTGGCCTTCTTCATCCTCTGCCTGTCCCCGAACAGCCTTGGTCTCTGATTGGTATGGACTTTATTACTGACTTACCTCCATCCCGTGGCAACACTGTTGTTTGGGTGGTCGTTGATCGATTTTCCAAGATGGCACATTTTATTCCTCTTCCTGGTCTTCCTTCAGCGCCTCAGTTGGCAAAACAATTTTTTGTACACATTTTTCGTCTTCACGGTTTGCCCACGCAGATTGTCTCGGATAGAGGTGTCCAATTCGTGTCAAAATTCTGGAGGGCTCTCTGTAAACAACTCAAGATTAAATTAAACTTCTCTTCTGCTTATCATCCTCAATCCAATGGGCAAGTAGAAAGAATTAACCAGGTCTTGGGTGACTATTTACGGCATTTTGTTTCCTCCCGCCAGGATGACTGGGCAGATCTTCTACCTTGGGCCGAATTCTCGTACAACTTTAGAGTCTCTGAATCTTCTGCTGAATCCCCATTTTTCGTGGTGTACGGCCGTCACCCTCTTCCCCCCTCCCTATTCCCTTGTCCTCTGGTTTGCCCGCTGTAGATGAAGTGACTCGTGATCTTTCCACCATATGGAAAGAGACCCAAAATTCTCTTTTACAGGCTTCATCTCGCATGAAAAAGTTTGCCGATAAGAAAAGAAGAGCTCCCCCCATTTTTGCTCCCGGAGACAAGGTATGGCTCTCCGCTAAATATGTCCGCTTTCGTGTCCCCAGTTACAAACTGGGACCACGCTATCTTGGTCCTTTCAAAGTCTTGTGCCAAATTAATCCTGTCTCTTACAAACTTCTTCTTCCTCCTTCTCTTCGTATTCCCAATGCCTTTCATGTCTCTCTCCTTAAACCACTCATCATCAACCGTTTCTCTCCCAAACTTGTTTCTCCCACTCCTGTTTCCGGTTCTTCGGACATCTTCTCAGTGAAGGAGATACTGGCCTCCAAGACGGTCAGAGGAAAAAAATTCTTTTTGGTTGATTGGGAGGGCTGTGGACCTGAAGAGAGATCCTGGGAACCTGAGGACAACATCCTAGACAAAAGTCTGGTCCTCAGGTTCTCAGGCTCCAAGAAGAGGGGGAGACCCAAGGGGGGGGGGTACTGTTACGCCGAGCACTCCGGGTCCCCGCTCCTCCCCGGAGCGCTCGCAACATCCTCGCTACTGCAGCGCCCCGGTCAGATCTACTGACCGGGTGCGCTGCGATACTGCCCCCAGCCGGGATGCGATTCGCGATGCGGGTGGCGCCCGCTCGCGATGCGCACCCCGGCTCCCGTACCTGACTCGCTCTCCGTCGGTCCTGTCCCGGCGCGCGTGGCCCCGTTCCCTAGGGCGCGCGCGCGCCGGGTCTCTGCGATTTAAAGGGCCACTGCGCCGCTGATTGGCGCAGTTGGTCTAATTAGTGTGTTCACCTGTGCACTCCCTATGTATACCTCACTTCCCCTGCACTCCCTCGCCGGATCTTGTTGCCATCGTGCCAGTGAAAGCGTTCCCTTGTGTGTTCCTAGCCTGTGTTCCAGACCTCCTGCCGTTGCCCCTGACTACGATCCTTGCTGCCTGCCCCGACCTTCTGCTACGTCCGACCTTGCTCTTGTCTACTCCCTTGTACCACGCCTATCTTCAGCAGTCAGAGAGGTTGAGCCGTTGCTAGTGGATACGACCTGGTTACTACCGCCGCTGCAAGACCATCCCGCTTTGCGGCGGGCTCTGGTGAAAACCAGTAGTAACTTAGAACCGGTCCACTAGCACGGTCCACGCCAATCCCTCTCTGGCACAGAGGATCCACCTCCTGCCAGCCGAATCGTGACAAGGTTTATGCAAAATTGCAAGACCCTGGAGGACTCTAAACCTTGATGTCCGTGGGACTCCAGAGGCACCAGCAGCTTCAAATATCTGTTTGCTGCTATGTAATGGTACACAACTTCTTAGAGACATAAATAGATAGCGGCACTAGCACAATGAATCCTCTTACACTTCTCAGGACTCCAGGAACAGCTGGAGAGTCTCTGTTCTGACCCGTGGTGGTGATAGGACAGAGAGTCAGGTATGAATACAATGCAAGGATATAAAGAAAACCTAGCCTGCACTCACCACACAGTTCGGGTCTCTCGGCCTCGGATACCGGACCTCCTCGGTAGTGTGGGACCAGCAGCTGGTAGCGCTCAGAAAACAGGCAACTGCCGGCGGTTTTGCATTACAATCAATGCTTCTTCCGGCCGGCCGGTTAGACTAAAGCTCCCCGACTGGTAATTTCAAATGTGTAAATGGTGTTCTTTTTTCTGCACAGGTAAACAGATACAGTTAGGCGGACATCTGAAAGATATTACCGAATTCATATGTTGCAGGACTAGTTACGTGATCTATGCGATTACATGTTCTTGTAGCCGGTTGTATATAGGGAGCACTGTGAGAGCTTTAAATACACGTTTACGTGAGCATGTATGGTCCATCTGCTCGGGAAAAGGCTCCCCCGACTAATAGAACATGTAAAAAGGGCACATAACAGTGACAGTAGTGTACTAAAATGTATGGGGATAAAAAGAATAATACCAGAAAAAGGGCGAAATAACTTAAAAATACTAAGAGAGATCAAAGCGAAATGGATTCTTAAAATCAGAGCACAAGAGCAACCTGGAATGAATGATAGAATCCATCTTGTTTTTTTTTTTTTGTAACATAGCTTGCTATGGTTTTTGTATTTTAATTGTTTTTAATACACTTACTTTTGTTGAAGCACCTCCCCGTGGATTACGTCAGCAGAAGTTTTCGTATATAGCTGACTCTCATGGGACAGGTGGGATGGTCTGTCTAAGCGCACACGCGTGAAACAATTGTTACCACCTTCTTCCTGAACAAGGCTGGCGTCCGCCCTGCGAGGCGAAGTGCTGCCGCATACCTGCACCGAGGTCTAAAGAATAAAGCCGTTTGTTTCTACTACAACGTGGTGAGTTGCCCTCTTTCATTACCTGCTTCGTTGTGATTGCATTGTGTATATCTACAGTTCCCGAGAGAGTTGTGCACCACCGACGGCAGTAGTCTCCTAATAGAGATCCCGCACCACCACACACCTGGAAGTAGCAGTGCCTTTCACTCTGTCTCTCACCGTTTCTACGCGGAACTTTGTATCCTTTTGTGATTTGAGCACGCTTGTATCTTCCACCTGTGGAGCATGGATACTCCCAATATGGACATGATACTGCAGGGACTCCACATGTGAATCCGCCAGATCCAGCTGAGACTACTCTAGGTGCAGGACGCCAGGACGCCAGCCTGTTCTTTAAGCAATGCAATGTGAATGAACCCTGTCTTTTCTTGTCAGATTCCTCGCTCGAAGATCTACTGAAAAAATCTGAAAAAAAGCTAATTACTCTGCAAACGATAATTAAAACAACAAAGAGAGACAAATTTCTCCGTGATCGGGAGGATTATGATTCTGGCAACATTTTTCCAAAAAAAAGCGGAAAAAAGAACTTCCCTAATAATAGACCTGGACAAAAGAAGAATAAAAGGGCCTCGAACTTCTGGACAACAGACTCCGAAGCAAGTACCTCTGACGAGCAAGATAAAGGATCTGATCCAAAATATTTGCAGAAATCTCAAGTTCTGCAGTTTTCAAAAAACTATTCAGGAGGAAGAAAATCCAATGAGGACGGGGTATGAAGAGAAAAAACAAAGTTCAAACGCAAGAGAGTCGCCTGGCGGGACTAAAAAATAATTATATAGGACTTAAGGACAGTCCCTCCACTTCTTCCTTACCCTTTCCAACTTCCCCACCTCCCACACCCCTCCCATCCCTTTTACCTTTACCCCTATCCCCCTATACCTCACCCCTATGCCCCAGCCCTCCTCCTCAGACCCCTGAATTAAATGACGCACCAGCAGTGATCAATTTGTCTGGTGTCCCACTTAGTACTGCTGTAATGAGTCTCCTCTCGAGGGGCTTGAGTTTCTGCATCCCTGAACAGTTTAATCTCGAGGACTTCGAGGTTGACCTCTTCAGGAATATTAGAAAGCTTAATTTAAAAAAGTTTTTTTCTGCCCTTGGGAATAAACCCCCTGGGGTTGAGAAAAAAGAAGGGGAAAACCCCATTCATATCAGCCCTTTGGGCTTTAGCATTAAGGGTAATATGGATGCACATGAAGAGGAATTTTTAAAAGCCCTACAGGAATTGCTAGGAGAAGAATTTGCTGATGAGAGTTCTGTATATGATGACGAAGAAAATACCTTTATTGGAGGTAACAGATCCAGGTTCTAGCCCCCTCTCACCCCGGGCGGCAGCTTGGACCTGTTTCAAGAAAGGGTTCTTACCGATATGCGAGCCTTGGTCTATCCCCGGGCCCCCCCTAATCTTAGTACTGATGACCTACATGCTCTAAAATGGTTGAAATCGCAAAAGGATTTATTAATTATAAAAAAAAAGCGGATAAGGGGGGCAATGCAGTCGTTTTATCAAAAACGTACTATGTGAACGAGGTCATGCGCCAATTAGGAGATTCTTCAACATATGACAAGTTAACATCTAATCCTATGGAAAAGCTGAAGTCCAAACTCCAGACTTTCCTTAGGCGACAGGTGGAGATCGGTGTCTTTTCGGAGAAGACTGCAGAAATTTTTTTTCAACAATACCTAAAGAGGCTTGTTGGTATTTTCTTCCAAAAATTCATAAGACTCTTGAGGCCCCACCCGGGAGACCCATCGTCTCCGGGGTGGGGTCTCTCACAGAGTCACTTTCGAAATATATTGATTGGCTTCTACGGCCCCTCCTGAAGGAGATTCCAGCGTTGGTGCTCGATACCAACGATTTCTTGTCTGCACTCAGCGCCCTCGCCTGGCAAGATGGTTTTATCCTCACTTCCATTGATGTGGAAAGTTTATACACCAGGATCCCCCAAAGGGAGGGCGCTGAGTGCATACGACAAATCTTGGTACAACATGAAAAAAGTTCTAACTTCACCAACTTTGTAGTTGACGCTTTATTGTTTATTCTTGAAATTTTTTTTTCAAGTTTGGGGAACAATGGTTCAGACAAAAAGAGGGTACAGCGATGGGTACCCCCGTCGCATGTACCCTCGCAAACCTGTTTCTGGCTTGCTTTGAGCAATCGTATGTTTTTTTCATTATCAAACACATACCTGAGGTACATTCGTTGTTACCTCAGGTATGTGGATGATATTTTCATGGCACAGTGGAGGACTTCACTGAATTTGTAGATTATTTAAATCATAATAGCATGAATATGAAATTTACCTCCAAATGGGACACAAAAGAATTGGAATTCCTGGATGTGCAGGTGGTGGTAGAGGATGGAATGCTAGTCAAAAAAGGCTACAGAAAGGCTACAGCCTCAAATTCTTATTTGCATTTCTCCAGCTACCACCCCACGCATACCAGGAATGCAATTCCATATGGGCAATACTTAAGGTTGCGTAGGATTAATAGCTCGGATGAGCATTTCCTAATGCAGGTTAATGAACTTACCCTGAGGCTGAGAGATAGAGGGCATCCCCCTGATGTGTTACAGCTAGCTTTTGAAAAAGCACATCAAATTAATCGCATGTCGTTGCTGGAGTCAAGGAAAAAAGTTGTCCGAAAGAAAAAAACGAATGTTGGCGAGGACGTTAAGTTCGCGTTCACATTCAGGTTTAGCCCGATGGCAGATGCCATTAAAAATCTATTCAGTCCAATTGGAGTCTGATTGAAAGAGACCCTTCTATGGGTAATGTCAGACTCCAAAAACCTGTAGTCGCATTTAAAAGAACAAAAAATGTAAAAGATGAACTAGTGTCTAGCAAGCTGAGTGAAAAGAAAAAAGAAACACGGTTAGACAAAAGCTCCCCGACTGGTAATTTCAAATGTGGCAGGTGTAAATGGTGTTCTTTTTTCTGCACAGGTAAATAGATACAGTTAGGCGGACATCTGAAAGATATTACCGAATTCATATGTTGCAGGACTAGTTACGTGATCTATGCGATTACATGTTCTTGTAGCCGGTTGTATATAGGGAGCACTGTGAGAGCTTTAAATACACGTTTCCGTGAGCATGTATGGTCCATCAGCTCGGGAAAAGGCTCCCCCGGCTAATAGAACATGTAAAAATGGCACATAACAGTGACAGTAGTGTACTAAAATGTATGGGGATAAAAAGAATAATACCAGAAAAAGGGCGAGATAACTTAAAAATACTTAGAGAGATCGAAGCGAAATGGATTCTTAAAACCAGAGCACAAGAGCAACCTGGAATGAATGACAGAATCCATCTTGTTTTTTTTTTTGTAACATTGCTTGCTATGGTTTTTGTATTTTACCGTATTTTTCGTCCTATAGGACGCACCGGCGTATAAGACGCACCCAATTTTTAGGGGCAAAATCTTAAAAAAATAAAGATTTTGAACGCAATAGTGGTCTTCAACCTGCGGACCTCCAGATGTTGCAAAACTACAACTCCCAGCATGCCCGGACAGCCGTTGGCTGTCCGGGCATGCTGGGAGTTGTAGTTTTGCAACATCTGGAGGTCCGCAGATTGAAGACCACTGCATAGGAGGTAATACTCACGTGTCCCCGCCGCTCCGGACCCGTCACCGCTGCCCTGGATGTCGCTCCATCGCTGTCCCCGTCGCTCTGGAATGTCTCTGCTGCCGGCCGGGTATCCTCGTTCTCCGTCGCCGCCATCACGTCGTTACGCACGCCGACGTACGTACGCGACGACGTGATGACGAGGAAGGAGAGCGCCGGCCATACAGGGGATCCCGGCACGGAGCAGACACCGAGGAGGCAGGTAAGGTCCCTCCCGGTGTCCTGTAGGCACTAACCCGGCTATTCAGTCGGGCTGTTCGGGACCGCCGCGGTGAAATCGCTGAACAGCCGGGTTAGTGTCACTTTCCCTTCAGACGCGGCGGTCAGCTTTGATCGCCACGTCTGAAGGGTTAATACAGGGCATCACCGCGATCGGTGATGTCCTGTATTAGCCACGGGTCCCGGCCGTTGATGGCCGCAGGGACTACCGCGATAGGGGTGTATTCGCCGTATAAGACGCACCGACTTTTTCCCCCCAGTTTTGGGGAAGAAAAAGTGCGTCTTATGCGGCGAAAAATACGGTAATTGTTTTTAATACACTTACTTTTGTTGAAGCACCTCCCCGTGGATTACGTCAGCAGAAGTTTTCGTATATAGCTGACTCTCACGGGACAGGTGGGATGGTCTGTCTAAGCGCACACGCGCGAAACAATTGTTACCACCTTCTTCCTGAACAAGGCTGGCGTCCGCCCTGCGAGGCGAAGTGCTGCCGCATACCTGCACCGAGGTCTAAAGAATAAAGCCGTTTGTTTCTACTACAACGTGGTGAGTTGCCCTCTTTCATTACCTGCTTCGTTGTGATTGCATTGTGTATATCTACACTTCCCGAGAGAGTTGTGCACCACCGACGGCAGTAGTCTCCTAATAGAGATCCCGCACCACCACACACCTGGAAGTAGCAGTGCCTTTCACTCTGTCTCTCACCGTTTCTACGGGCAATTATAATATTGGTCTTTTATGGGGAAGATTTGCTTTGGGGCCCCCTTAGGCACCAGGGCCCCAGTGCGACTGCTACCTCTGCTACCTCTATAGCTACGCCTCTGGCTCCTAGATCTATGGTAATATTGATGGGTGGAAGTGTTTAGGAACCACAAAGAAGAGACCACGTTAAAGCGGTACTCCACTGCTCAGCGAAGCCGTCACCGGGAGCTTGTGACGTCATAGCTGCCCCTCCCCACTTATGACACCTATCACGCCCCCTCCCATAGACTTGCATTGAGGGGTGGGGCGTGACGTCATGGGGGGCGGGGGGCTATGACTTCACGAGCTCCCCGCGCCGGCTCCAGCGTTCGGAACAGTTTGTTCCAAACAATGAGCAGCGGAGTACCCCTTTAAGCTACAGATCTGGGTCACTAAATGCTGAAACACAAGAGTTATCAAAACCTGTGTAGAGGAAGAATGGTGCAGTTGCCCATAGCAACCAATCAGATTGCTTCTTTCATTTTTCAGAGGCCCTTTTAAAATTGAAAGAAGCGATCTGATTGGTTGCTATGGGCAACATGTCTTGATAAATCTACCCCTACCCCAATGCCAAGCGTCTGACGGAGTGGGGTAAAGCCCCGCTGCCATTGAATTCTGGAGCAGAGGAAATGTATTCTGTGACTGGTCAGGCTTCTCTATTTGGCATCTGATGGACAAGTCTAGGTTTGGTAAATGCCAGGAGCATGTTATCTGCCTGACTGCATTGTGCCAGCTGTACAGTTGGGTGATGGAGAGATAATGCTGTAGGGTTGTTTTTTGGGGGTCATCCTTAGTTCCAGTGAAAGAAAATCTTAATTCTTCAGCACCAAGATATTTTGGATAATTGTCACTTCCAACGTTGTGAAAACAGTTTGGTTATATACACACGGTGATATGTCCGCGCTGAAAATTTCCATGCGGACATTATACAGACAGTGGTGCGCCAGAAGAGCATGCCAATGCTAGGACTGCTTGGGAATGCGCAGTCTCATAGGCGGCAATATATTTACTTGTGAAATTCACAAAAACATTGAAATTCACAAAAACATTGAAATTCACAAAAACAATGTTTTTGCGGATGCCGGAATCAGGATTCTACTGTGTGAACAGTGCAGCAGAATCCGATTGAATCAATGGGACTCTGCTGCTGCGGAATACCCTTGTGGAATATTCATGCGGAATTCTGCGCAGACATTCTGCCAATAGCATTTGGTTTTAGGCCTTTTCTGTTCCAGCATTTTGGTGCCCCAGAGCACAAAGTCAGGTTTATAAAGACAATGGCCCAGATTTATTTTTATTTAGTTATTCATATAGCGCTTACAGATTCCGCAGCACTTTGTGGGAGAAAAAGTGAAGTGATTTTCCCACTGTAACCAATCGCAGCTCAGCTTTTACTTTATCAGAGCTCGTTAGCTGAGCTGTGATTGGTTGCTGCGGGAAAATCATTTCACTTTTTCTCTCACAAAGTTTGATAAATCTGGGCCATTGGGGGAGTTTGATGTGAAAGACCTTGACTGGTGCACCAAGCCCTGACCTCAACCCTATCCAACACCTTTTGCGCAAACTGGATATGGGGATGATGTTTTGCTCCTATGTTAACGTGATGTATCTTGACATTTGCAGCACGGTGCTGGTGAACGGCTGGAAGATCACCGCCGGGACCAGATCGCTACCGGGTCAAGTGCTCGCTCTATATGGACGACGTGACCGTCTTCTGCGCTGATTGGTGACTGCACTCGTCCAGACCTACGAGGACTTCGGCAGAGCTTTGGGGGCAAAAGTCAACTGCGGGCAGTCAGAAGCTATGCACTTCGGGGAATGGCACTTGGATTCTTCCGTCCCTATCCCTTTTACTACCTTTACCCTTCCCAAATCCTTGGAGTCTGGGTCGGGAAGGCGTGGCCCTCAAGACCTGGCAAGACCGAATGGCTAAAATGAACTCAAAGATCGCACTTTGGAGTACCAGACAGCTCTCAATTGAGGGCAAAACACTAGTCCTGCGGGGTGAAGTTTTGCCCCCCTAGCCACCGTTTGCAGGGCCATCACCCGGACCGTGTTTCGCTCTATCTGGGGCAAAATGGACATAGTTAAAGGGACTATAATGTACAAGGAACCCATCAAGGGTGGGAAGGGAGTCCCTGATATCCCCACTCTGCTCCGGGCTTCTTTTGCATGTGTCAGTGTGCAGAGGACTATGGTCGAAAAGAAAGGCTCCGCCAGCAGGTCCATGTCTTGCCTGTTTCTCCTGCCCTTCTGGAAGAGGCTAGGCTGGGACAAGTGGGACAGCTCCATCCCTTACAACTGGCACACTCCATGGTTCTATGGGGATATCGTCCGGTTCATAGGGGAACACCATCTGGAGGGACTCAAGCCTGACTTGTGGAAGCCTAAGACTGTTTACAAGCTCATCAGAGCTAAGGACTTGCTGGAGCTCGTTCCAGGGCTCCTTAAGGCCACTGCAGAAACTGTTTGGGACAAGAGGGACATATTAGGGTTATATGTTGAACTTGAAGGCCTCTGGTCTTTTTTCAACCGTATGAACTATGTTACTATGTAATGTAGCCTCTACAAGGCTAATCAATGGGCACAAGGACTTGTCATGGATGGCCATTCAGGCGGGACTATATCTGAGGTCATTTATGCATGTTCGTTGCCTGTGCAAAACCAGGTACTGCCCCAGGTGCCCCTATGTGGAGGAAACATCTATGCACGTCTTTTGGCAGTGCCCCATTGCTCAGGGCCCATTGAATGCCATGGAACTTGAACTTAGAGACTCGGTACCCAGGAACAACCTATCGTACCATTCGGTGCTGTACGGACTCTTTCCTGGGGTTCATGGCGTGGAGGTCATCCAGGAGGCCTGGCACCTTATGAACTGTTTAAAGGACATTATATGGCTGGCCAGAATCCACCTCATCTACAACAGGGAGGACATGTCCGTCCAGGATTCCTGCAGGCTGGTCCGCAGCCGACTTAGAGATTATTCCGTCTTGGACTGTCCGGACATCGATGAAGAAGGGGATTAAAGCCCCTCTGCTTCCCCTCCCTCCCCATACATTTGCCCAGTAGTTTGACCCTGTGATCTGCCCTCCCCCTACCCTTATTGATCCTATGCCCTTTCCCGATCATAGACTGTAATGAGTTGTGGTTTTTCGACTGTGTTTCTTCGATATTGAGTGATGGAGCGGAATGTTAGTGTAGCATGTGGTACGGTGTATAGCTCAGGGAACCTGTGCTGTATATTGTACTGTCATGCTTTGTGTGATTGTAATTTATTGTATGACTTGTAATGACGAGTGAATGACAAATAAAGCTCTTTCAATACCTTTGGATTATACTAGGATGGAGATTGTGAGCCAGGACCTCTACCCCTAACATCACAAATGATCCTCTGGATGAATAGGAAAAAATTTCCACAGACACCTCCAAATTTTTGTCAAAAGAGCAGAAGATGTCATAAGATGTCATAACGGCAGCAACTCCATATTAAAGGGGTACTCCACTGGAAAACATTTTTTTTTAAATCAATTGGTGCCAGAAAGTTAAACAGATTTGTAAATTACTTCTATTTAAAAATCTTAATCCTTCCAGTACTTTGTGCTGCTGTATGCTCCACAGGAAGTTCTTTTCTTTTTGAATATCCTTTCTGTCTGACCACAGTGCTCTCTGCTGACACCTCTGTCCATGTCAGGAACTGTCCAGAGTAGGAGCAAATCCCCATAGAAAACATATGCTGCTCTGGACAGTTCCTAAAATGGACAGAGGTGTCAGCAGAGAGCACTGTGGTCAGACTGGAAGGAAATTCAAATAGAAAAGAATTTCCTCTGGAGCATACAGCATCTGATAAGTACTGGAAGGATTTAGATTTTTAAATAGTAAAGTAATTTACAAATCTGTTTAACTTTCTGGCACCAATTGATAAAAAAATTAAAAATCCCCCTTAAAGGGGTACTCCGACGCTAAGACATCTTATCCCCTATCCAAGGAATGGACCCCCGTGATCTTGCACGCAGCACCCTGTTATAATCAGTCCCCGGAGTGTGTTTGCTACGGGTATGATTACTGGCGATCACGGGGGCCGGAGCATTGTGACGTCATGGCCCCGCCCCCGTGGGATGTCACGCTCCACCCCCTCAATGCAAGCCTATAGGCTTGCATTGAGGGGGCAGGGCCATGATGTCACAATGCTCCGGCCCCCGTGATCGCCAGTAATCATACCCGGAGCAAACATGCTCCGGGGACTGATTATAACGGGGTGCTGCATGCAAGATCACAGGGGTCCCCAGTGGCGGGACCCCCACGATCAGGCATCTCATCCCCTATCCTTTAGATAGGGGATAAGATGTCTTAGCGCCTGAGTACCCCTTTAAAGTCTATAGAATTATAATGGAACGTCCTACAAGCTCCTGGAGGTGGAATGTGTAGGTTTCCCACTACAGTGGTCCCTCAAGATACAATATTAATTGGTTCCAGGACGACCATTGTATGTTGAAACCATCGTATGTTGAGACCAGAACTCTATGGAAACCTGGTAATTGGTTCTGAAGCCACCAAAATGTCATCCAAAAATAGGAAAAAGTGAGGATTAAAGAAAAATAAATAGATAACTAATATAGATATATATATATATATATATATATATATAAAGCAAATCCTTACATATAAAAGTAATAAAGATCTGCTGGCAGCTGTAATCACTGTTTATTTCAGTGTTTCCCAACCAGGGTGCCTCCAGCTGTTGCAAAGCTACAACTCCCAGCATGCCTGGACAGCCAAAGGCTGTCCAGGCATGCTGGGAGTTGTAGTTTTGCAAAAGCTGGAGGCAACCTCTTTGGGAAACACTGGTCTATGTAGAGGACAGAAGCTTCTTCAGGGTCCTGTACAGAACACGCAATGTCCTAAAAAAAAAAAAAGTAACATGGAGCCGCCCTCACCTGATGCCCAAAGGAGCAGCTAACCCTGGCACAGGTAAAGAGTACAGAACATGTAATACCTCCCTGTACTGTAGGGGGCGCTACCAGACAGCCAGTCAGTGCATGCACTTCAGTAATACAGGTAAAGAGTACAGAACATGTAATACCTCCCTGTACTGTAGGGGGCGCTACCAGACACCAGTCAGTGCATGCACTTCAGTAATACAGGTAAAGAGTACAGAACATGTAATACCTCCCTGTACTGTAGGGGGCGCTACCAGACACCAGTCAGTGCATGCACTTCAGTAATACAGGTAAAGAGTACAGAACATGTAATACCTCCCTGTACTGTAGGGGGCGCTACCAGACAGCAAGTCAGTGCATGCACTTTAGGAATACAGGTAAAGAGTACAGAACATGTAATACCTCCCTGTACTGTAGGGGGCGCTACCAGACACCAGTCAGTGCATGCACTTCAGTAATACAGGTAAAGAGTACAGAACATGTAATACCTCCCTGTACTGTAGGGGGCGCTACCAGACACCAGTCAGTGCATGCACTTTAGGAATACAGGGGTTTTACCAGTGAAATGTCCATTCTGATTGGTCGGTTCTTCCAGCCATTGACACGTTTCACAGATTCCATAGCATTGTATGTTGAGTCTGGTTTCAAGTTACAATGGTCCAGAAAAGACCATTGTATGTTGAAACTGTTGTATGTTGAGGCCATTGTAAGTTGAGGGATCACTGTACTGTTCTCCATAGAATGCATGATTTACGAGATAAAAATCGTAATACATTCCTTATAAAAGAATCCTTAGTCTTTCCAGGACTTCTGTTCCTTTAGTGTCTGTTATAAGGAGTAGGATGAGATGTGATAGCAGATGATGTTCTTTTAGACAACCTTACATCTGGGAATGACAGCCGCGCTGACGCTGTTCACGGGCTTCGCTCCAGCAGTAACAGCAGTCTGGAGGCTTCAGCTCTGTCTGTACTGGTGAGAGAGCTCAGAATTGTTCGTGAAGAAGCAAGAATTGATTGATACAAGAACGAACAGGAGTAACATCAAAGATAACAGCTAAACAGACAATACTCAAAGAAATCCAAATAATTCATGTGCCCATGTATCTTCAATGACTGTCGGGATACAGCTATTCATGCCATCCGCCCTATTAAAGGGGTACTGCGGTGGAAAACTTTTTTTTTTTTTTTTTTTTAATTAACTGGTGCCAGGAAGTTAAACAGATTTGTAAATTACTTCTAGTAAAAAATATTTACCCTGCCAGTACTTTTTAGCAGCTGTATGCTACAAAGGAAATTATTTTCTTTTTGAATTTCTTTTTTTTGTCTTGTCCACAGTGCTCTCTGCTGACACCTCTGTCCGTGTCAGGAACTGTCCAGAGCAGCATAGGTTTGCCAGGGGGATTTTCTCTTGCTCTGGACAGTTCCTAATACGGGCATCTGGTGAGAGCACTGTGGGCAAGACAAAAAAAGAAATTCAGAAAGAAAATAATTTCCTCTGTAGTATACAGCTGCTAAAAAGTACTGGAAGGGTAAAGATTTTTTAATATAAGTCATTGATGTGTGGGAGAGAAATAAGTCACCTCCCACCTAAAAACAAGGGACCCTGGGGGTTGTAGTCTGAGGGTGGGCACAGAAACAGGAAATAGCCAGTTTACACAAACAAAGCAGCATTATGGGAGACTCAGGACACAGTCATTTACCACCAACACAAGCACCGATCCTTGGTAAGCATGTCCATTATTGTCTGGCAGGTAAGTACTAAAGTCCCTTTATGTTGGATAACCCCTTTAAGATCTCTATATTTTTTGGAGGAGTTATTTTCTAAGCCCCTTCAGCTGCATGCAGTATCCCAGTACTGATTTTGCTGCCAAAACTGTATTGGTTGTTGTATGGTTTCAGTGTTGTTAAAAGTAAAAGAGTAAAACAAAATTTTTAATATACTGTTACTTATGTAATTATAAGACACTTTGCTATTTACTTGCTGTTAAAATTCTCAATCTTTATATGTTTTCAATGTGATTGAAAAAATGGCCACTAGGTGGCTCTGTTCTGTTCCCTGCGCGAGTCAAACAGTTAGTCTGGTCTCCTCCCAGCCTGGCAGGAGACCAAACTCAGGAAGGTCGTGCGGGGCATGGGGAGGCACAGCTCTCACAGGCTTCAGTGATGTTGCACCTGCTGGGGAACGCCCACTTTCTCCTGTCGGGAGCTCACACAATGTGAGCAGGGCAAAAAGTTTGAAACAGAGCTTTTTAAAGCTCGGAAATTTTTCTCTAAGCGCAGGAGGGGGTGTTAGGAGTAGTTAGGGAATATAATCTGAGTTAGTTTAGAAAATATGGTTTGATGACAGGTTCTCTTTACTATTTTATTAATCCTGTACTGTGAGTCTTTATGTACATTGCCATATGTTCAGCATATGTGAGTGTTGTATCCAATGCTCTGCTGACATCTAGTGTCGGATTTCTGTAGGTGCATGTGAGATAGGACCCTATACAAAACATAGCTACAGATATATAACATGTAGAATTTACTAGAGTGTGTTGGAGAAGACTTCCCTAGTCAGGATCTGGTTTAAAGGGGTACTCCGGCTCTAAGACATCTTATCTCATATCCAAAGGATTAGGGTATAAGATGTCTGATCGCGGGGTTCCCGTCGCTGGGGACCCCCGCAATCTTGCATTCAGCACCTACCTCGAGGAGCTGCACGCCGTGCTGCCCGATCAGAATCTGCTGTGGGACGACCATGGACCAGAGTAACGTGATGTCACGACTCCGCCCCCCGTGTGACGTCACACCCCGCCCCCGTTATGCAAGTCTATGGGAGGGGGCCGTGCATAGTGGGGGCGAGATGCAATGTCACATGGGGGCGGAGTCGGGACATCACGTTACGCCGGCCGTAGGTCATCACGCAGATTCTGAGCTGGCAGCGTGGTGTGCAGCTCCCCGAGGTGGGTGTTGAATGCAAGATTGCAGGGATCCCCAGCGGTGGGACCCCCGCGGTCAGACATCTAATCCGTATCCTTTGGATAGGGGATAAGATGTCTTAGGGCCGGAGTATCCCTTTAAGCCAGAGACATGTTCCTTCGGGCTGAGCACCTATCTCTGCCAGCACCTCAGGCTGTGTAGAAGTTGACATACCTAAAACTTATAATAGCTATTCCTACAGAAACCTGATCTGAGAATGCAGGGGGTTAACTCATGGACTCCTGCAAAGTATTTACTCTTGGTGAACCTACCAGTCCTATCTAAGGAGATGACAGGCTAGTCTGCCATCTCCAAGAAGGTATGATTGTCCAGTCAGAGAGGATAAGCTTCACAAGGGCCTCTTTGTTTCTCATGGTACCTGCAAGGGCCTCAGAGGAAACAAGTGAAAAGTAACAAAGTGTCTCCAGCTTCCAAAGCGATTGTTCCAGGTTTGGTGGAAATACTTAGTACGGTCCATTACAGCATTAAACTGGCTGTCCAGACATGCTGGGAGCTGTTGAAACAGCTGGGGGCGCCCTGGTTGGGAAACACTGCTTTAAAGGTGTCCTCTGGCCACAAGACATCTTATCCCCTATCCAAAGGATAGGGGATAAGATGTCTGATCGCTGGGGTCCCGCAGCTGATGACCCCCGCAATCTAGCATGCAGCACCCACCTGTAAGCACTGCAGGAAGTGCTGGGGGCTCTCAGTGTTATGCCTCCCGACCACGGGGATGGAGTATCGTGATGTTACGACTCCGCCCCCGTGTGACATCACACCCCGTCCCCTCAATGCAAGTCTATGGGAGGAGGGCGTGATGGCCGTCACGACCCCTCCCATAGACTTGCATTGAGTGGGTGGCGAGTGACGTCACACGGGGGTGGAGTCGTAACAACACGATACTCCATCACGCCCCCTCCCATAGACATGCATTGAGGGGGCGGTGCGTGATGTCACACAGGGGCGGAGTCGTAACATCACGATACTCCGTCCCCGTGGTCGGGAGGCAGAACACTGAGAGCCCCCAGCGCTTCCGGCAGTACTTACAGGTGGGTGGTGCATGCAAGATTGCGGGGGTCCCCAGCGGTGGGACCCCTGCGATCAGACATCTTCTCCCATAACCTTTGGATAGGGGATAAGATGTCTTGGGGCCGGAGTACCCCTTTAAGAAGTCCAGTTGTGCCGAGTGGTATAATGTATTGCTCAGTATGTTATACTGTAGTCACTGTGTGTATTATCCCTGTACTGTGACATCATTGTGTGTATTATCCCTGTACTGTGACATCACTGTGTATATTATCCCTGTACTGTGACATCACTGTGTATATTATCCCTGTACTGTGACATCACTGTGTGTATTATCCCTGTACTGTGACATCACTGTGTATTATCCCTGTACTGTGACATCACTGTGTATATTATCCCTGTACTGTGACATCACTGGGTGTATTATCCCTGTACTGGGACATCACTGTGTGTATTATCCCTGTACTGTGACATCACTGTGTGTATTATCCCTGTACTGTGACATCACTGTGCGTATTATTCCTGTACTGTGACAACACTGTGCATATTATCCCTGTACTGTGACATCACTGTGTATTATCCCTGTACTGTGACATCACTGTGTGTATTATCCCTGTACTGTGACATCACTGTGTGTATTATCCCTGTACTGTGACATCACTGTGTGTATTATCCCTGTACTGTGACATCACTGTGTATATTATCCCTGTACTGTGACATCACTGTGTGTATTATCCCTGTACTGTGACATCACTGTGTATATTATTCCTGTACTGTGACATCACTGTGTATATTATCCCTGTACTGTGACATCACTGTGTATATTATCCCTGTACTGTGACATCACTGTGTATATTATCCCTGTACTGTGACATCACTGTGTATATTATCCCTGTACTGTGACATCACTGTATATTATCCCTGTACTGTGACTTCACTGTGTATATTATCCCTGTACTGTGACATCACTGTGTATATTATCCCTGTACTGTGACATCACTGTGTATATTATCCCTGTAATGTGACATCACTGTGTATATTATCCCTGTACTATGACATCACTGTGTATATTATCCCTGTACTGTGACATCACTGTGTGTATTATCCCTGTACTGTGACATCACTGTGTATATTATCCCTGTACTGTGACATCACTGTGTATTATCCCTGTACTGTGACATCACTGTGTATATTATCCCTGTACTGTGACACCACTGTGTGTATTATCCCTGTACTGTGACATCACTGTGTGTATTATCCCTGTACTGTGACATCACTGTATGTATTATCCCTGTACTGTGACATCACTGTGTATAATATCCCTGTACTGTGACATCACTGTGTGTATTATCCCTGTACTGTGACATCACTGTATATTATCCCTGTACTGTGACATCACTGTGTATATTATCCCTGTACTGTGACATCACTGTATACATTATCCTTGTACTGTGACATCACTGTATACATTATCCTTGTACTGTGACATCACTGTATACATTATCCTTGTACTGTGACATCACTGTGTATATTATCCCTGTACTGTGACATCACTGTATACATTATCCCTGTACTGTGACATCACTGTGTATATTATCCCTGTACTGTGACATCACTGTATACATTATCCTTGTACTGTGACATCACTGTATACATTATCCTTGTACTGTGACATCACTGTATACATTATCCTTGTACTGTGACATCACTGTGTATATTTTCCCTGTACTGTGACATCACTGTATACATTATCCCTGTACTGTGACATCACTGTGTATTATCCCTGTACTATGACATCACTGTGTATATTATCCCTGTACTGTGACATCACTGTATACATTATCCTTGTACTGTGACATCACTGTATACATTATCCTTGTACTGTGACATCACTGTATACATTATCCTTGTACTGTGACATCACTGTGTATATTTTCCCTGTACTGTGACATCACTGTATACATTATCCCTGTACTGTGACATCACTGTGTATTATCCCTGTACTGTGACATCATTGTGTATATTATCCTTGTACTGTAACATCACTGTATACATTATCCTTGTACTGTGACATCACTGTATACATTATCCTTGTACTGCACACATTATTTTGCCTCATTGATCCCCATGACGACTGCTCCAAGAAAAAAAATCAAATATAGGGTAGATGTAGATGGTGTGTAGAATAATGATATGGTTGAATGTAATGTATATGTGTATGGTGTATGCAGAGTGTATAGTTAGACACTTTGTGGCAGGGATAATTATAAGGATACAATGTAGCGCTATTTGTTGAACAGGAAAACACCTACAAGTCATTCAGAACTGGAAAGCGTCCAAACACCGTACACAGCACCAGAACATTGATGTATTATTTCACAATTGCTTCTCCAATGTTTTCTCTCCAAAAAATTGTTGTCCCTGCAATTTTTGTAATGGTTGCATAATTTTAGAACATGAAGTTCTTTTAACCTTCGCTGTATTGTATAAACTTTTTTTTTTCACAGCTAAGTGCGAAATTCTTCCATCAAGGCCGCACGGAGAAGCTTTAGAAAAGGAACTTCAGCTACAAAGGGTGCCTGCTTAACCCTTTCTATTCGTGACGCCAGGGTGAGGGCTATTCTCTGTATGCTTGTCCTACCGCCACCCTTCCCAAGAGCGATAGGGAGATAGGAAATAATTGATTGTCCACAACCGGAAATTTGCAGAAACTTGTCGGAACTTTTACTGAAGATTTTATGCAATAATGAACAGGAACAGTCCATATAACAAAGTCTATTAGAGATTGACAAGTGGTTGGGACCTTGTGAGTCTATTGAGCTTAGGAAGATAATTGTTGCTGTGATCCACTGGATTTAGGGGTTTAGATTCGGTCCAGTAATCACGCCAGCTTTTGCAGGGATTGAGATTTTAACTCACGGTTTAGTTTCAGGCTGAGGCCGGCAGGCTTCTGGCCTAGCTTGTCTTTGAAAGTTGCGCAGATCCGTCCTAGTAGTCCGGCATCCACGAGAGCAGCAACCCAAGAGAGCGATCATTGGCTACAGCTCCATTATATGGGCAGGGGCTGGACTTAAGCTCACTGGTCCATAACAACTGGTAATCTTCTGTACATAGAGTTATGGGTAATCATGTGACCCAGGGACCTCCAAAGGTCCTCCAACATACCATAGAGGAATTAACATAGTCACATGACCGAAGGTCCTGCGACGCTGCCAAGGTAAGCATACTAATATACATTATATTAAATATATACATTTAAACATTACAAAAGAGGCGACTAGGGGCTGTCCCACCTGGGGGACCCTACCTGTACGTAGCAACTCTGACTTTGGGGACCACCATACAAGGTACAGTATGCAATACGGTACCGGGACACCACACTTACCCCAGCTGAACAATCTATACCGGTAGTCTTCAACCTGCGGACCTCCAAATGTTGCCAAACTACATCTCCCAGCATGCCTGGACAGCCATTGGCTGTCCGGGCATGCTGGGAGTTGTAGGTTTGAAACATCTGGAGGTCCGCAGATTGGAGACCACTGATCTATACAATGCAGAGTGTCCCAACCTTATTTACCTTGAAGTACCCCTAACAAATAGTTAAAAAAAATGGCTAAAAAGAAGCAATGCACAATATATATACCTATGTTATCTGTGTAGATTACTGTGCTGTTGTAGCCTTTTTTTTCTCCATTAGGCCCAGACCGCCATGACAATTTCATCCAGCCTCAACACATATCTGCAGAACCTGAAACATCTTGGGCTCCACACTTTTCTTGCATCCTCCTTCCCTAATCACCACCTATAGGACCTTAAACAGTAATAATTTCACTGTTTGATGTCACTCACAGTAAAGGGGGTAGGTAAGTTGGTTGGTGGGAAGAGTGCAGATCGGTTGGGGAAGAGTAGGTAGGTCCCTCCCATTAGGGAGACAGGTTGCTTTTGTAGGTAGTTTCTCCCATAAGGCACCCCCTCTATGTTCTTCACTCTTGTAATGCCTCTCCTGGTTCCCCTATATCTGCCAACATCAGGGGCAGGATCAGACTTGTCATAGCTTTGCCACACCACATTGGTGAGGATAGAGTGGTGGAAAGCAGCTTGAGAAGGGGTTATAGGCTTACTAGCCGGGATCACAATGGGGCAATAGGGCTTGAGCACCATCTCCAAATTTGGAGCAACCCATGACCCTTTTGTTGGTACCTTAGGAACTGGCAAACTCTCACTGCTCCGAGAGGGCCTTGGTACATCTGTGGGTACCCCAGGGTTTGACAAACTCTCACTGCTCCGAGAGGGTCTAGGTACCGACTTGGGTGGCCGCAACTTTGGCCTGTTTTCTTCACCCTGTGCAGAACTTGACTCTCGACGGTATGAAGAAGATGATGAACTTGACTCTTTACTGTACATAGAAGATGATGAACTTGACTCTTTAGGCTCCTCCTCCTTGGGTACGCTGGTGGAGGCTTTAGGAGCAGACCTCGTCGGCCTGAAGTTGAAGGGATCGGACTCCCAATCCATCGACGGGAAATATTTGAAAGGAAGCTGTGTTGGGGCTGTTGGTCTGGTGACCGCTGCAGCCCATTCTCCACGAAGGCTCTGGACGGGGGTGTACTCCACAATTTTACCCACCTCCAAGGTGTAGAATTTCTTATGGAGATATGGCCTTTGCACTGCTCGCCGGTTTACGAGGATGGTCTGCCCAGTGTGGCAGTCAAGGAGTGTCCCATAATCTCTGACCTTGTCGAACTTGGCCACAGTTGCTCTTCTCCTTTCTAATGGCTCCTCCCCTTCTCGGGGGTGATCCCATTTACGGATGTACAATGCCTCCATTTCTTTGGTATTTTCTTGATACCGCACTCTTTCTTCATAAGGCAAATGTACGTACTTGGGGGCATAGAGTTCATTGTATCGGGCCTTTAGCTTTTCCATCAATTCGGCCAGCTTGGCTTCTTGATGGGCCCCTTCCCTTTCCGCAGTTGGGATTGGTGGGAGTGTCTTCCCAGGTAATGGTTGAAGTACTCTGTGCATGTACTCGATCAGCTCCGGCTCATCTCCGAACACCCATTGCGGCAATTTTGGTGAGCACGGTCGTGCACTTGGCAAGCTTGATCGAGGAATGACCTCAGGGCTGGAGGAGGAAGAATAGGCCACCTCTGGCGGGGTACTCACAGCAGACCCCTCCAACGGGATCTCGGCCCACGAGCCCCAGGTTCTGTGGTGAGGGGACAATCTCACCGGTGATGCACCTCCAGGTGTCCCTGCACTGTTCGCTGGAGGTGTCTCTGGCCAATCGTCGTCATCATCAGGCAGTGGGGGAAGATTGCAGGCCCCCTCTTCGTCTAATGACAACCGCTGCAGACGGTCAGCAAGCTCTTGAAAAAGTTGGGCTGCGGCTGCCACAACTTTCCGTGTTTCCGGCTCCATTTTGACAACTTGACCACGTGGAACGCTGCTCTCCGCCATGTCTGTACTCTCCGGCTCTCTCTGCAGACTGAAGAGGTTGCTCTGCGTGGCATCTTTTATAGTAGGCTTCTCCAAAATGGCGCTGGGCAGGAAGGAAGCTATCGGTGCAGCCCTGACTTCCGGTCCCTCCAGAAACGACTCCTGCATCTCTGAGTTCCCTTTCTGCTGTGATACAGCCACTTGGCGTCCACGCCCAGGGGCAGGGCGTGGCGCAGCGCGGGGTTTCTTCGCGTGCTTTTCCGGCAGCAGTTCGGCTCCGCCTGTGCCGACCGGACCAGAGGATCGCAGCATGAACTCGTTGCGCAGTTTACACATTTCAACTGTAGATAAATCTTCGCCTCCCCCCTTACTTTTCTCTTGGCCCCCTTGTATGGTGCCCCACAAGCACCGTTCTTGTACACAGCAACACATGAATAAAGTTTGCTTTCTGGGGGGGAGTACAGCATGAACTCGTTGCGCAGTTTACACATTTCAACTGTAGACAAATCTTCGCCTCCCCCCTTACTTTTCTCTTGGCCCCCTTGTATGGTGCCCCACAAGCACCGTTCTTGTACACAGCAACACATGAATAAAGTTTGCTTTCTGGGGGGGAGTACAGCATGAACTCGTTGCGCAGTTTACACATTTCAACTGTAGACAAATCTTCGCCTCCCCCCTTACTTTTCTCTTGGCCCCCTTGTATGGTGCCCCACAAGCACCGTTCTTGTACACAGCAACACATGGATAAAGTTCGCTTTCTGGGGGGGAGTACACTTTCACTAGTGGCAATAGCAGACACACACCCGAATCCTGTTCGTGCAATGCCAAAAAGGCTTTGTGGTAGCCCTTGGGGGGGGGGGGGTGTATGGTAGTGGTGGTATGGTATCGGTATATGAGGGGTTAATGTTAACCCTATAGTTTTTGACGCCAGGCTGAGGGCTGGTATGCTGAGGTAATGCTCCGGCCTATCGCCCCCCCTTCCCAGTAACGATAGGTGCATGAAATGACTGAAGGTCCACAAGGAGATTGAACTTGAACAACTTTACTTACGTGCTTGCGATACATCCAAGGCACAGTAACAGTCTCGTACAAACAGTCCTTATATCGCTCAGTGACTGACAGTTGTTGCGGACCTTGAGCTATTTAGAAAGTCTCTGAATTTAGGGTAGATATTTGCAGATCTGTCCGGATTTAGGGGTTATATTAGGTCCGGTGATGCTGCAGAGTGTCTGGGGATTGATACACTCTCTATTCTGAATTACTCAGCCGTTGCTGCAAGGCTCGGGCCTAACTCACTGCGATAGTTGCTGCGTAGATCCTTCTCGTTTGACAGCCCAGGAACAAGAGAGAGAAAACATGGCCGCCGCTCCCTTATATGGGCAGGGGGCGGGGTGAATTCGATTGGTCCGAACATCTGTCATTCACCATTACACAGAGTAATGGGATTGCATACGTCACAGGGCCTCCAAAGGTCCTTAAGCAGAATACCATAGAGTTTACCTAGTCACGTGATCTGCAGGTCCTGCAACGCTATGGAACCGGTAATTAACCATTTATTTACATATATTACTATATTTACATCACCCTTACATAAATTACTAGGCTATTAGTTGGAATAGAGGTGACAAGGGGTAGGCTACACAACAGGGATCCCTACGTCCTAGGGACTCTAGCTATGGGGACCCACACATACATAGGTACCGTATAAGATGCGGTACCGGGACACCACACAGACAAACTGTCATTGCTCCGAGAGGGTCTAGGTACGGTCTTTGGTGCCCGCAATTTAGGCTTACTTTCTTGATCTTGAGCAGGACTTGGCACTTTACTGTACACAGAAAATGATTGATGCTGTAGAGGCTCCTCCTCCTGGAGTACGTTGGTTGAGGCATCAGGAGCAGACCATTTCGGCCTCAAGTTGAAAGGATCCGATTCCCAATCTGTAGATGGAAAGTATTTGAAGGGAAGCTGTGTTGGGGCTGTTGGTCTTGTGACCACTGCAGCCCATTCTCCACGCAGGCTCTGGATGGGGGTGTACTACACAATCTCACCCACCTCCAAGGAGTAGAACTTTTTGTGAAGATATGGCCTCTGTACTGCTCGCCAGTTTACGAGGATGGTTTGCCCTTTGTGGCAATCTAAGAGTGTCCCATAACCTCTGACCTTGTCGAACTTGGCCACAATTGCTCTTCGACGTTCTAGAGGTTCCTCCCCTTCTCGGGATGGTCCCATTAGCGGATGAATAAAGCTTCCATTTCTTTAGTATTCTCCTGGTAGCGAATTCTTTCTTCAGGAGGTAAATGCACATGCTTAGGGGCGTACAGTTCTCTGTGTCGGGCCTTGAGTTTATCCATCACCTCAGCCAGCTCAGCTTCTTGATGGGCCCTTTCCCTTTGTGCGGCTGGAATTGGTGGGAGTGGCTTCCCAGGTATGGGTTGTAGAACCGCGTGCATATACTCAATGAGTCCCGGCTCGTCCCCAAAGATCCACTGGGGCAAATCGGGTGAGCGCGGTCGTGCACTTGGCAAAGTATATAGGGGTATTTTAACTTCAGGGCTGGAGGAGGAAGAATAGGCCGCCTCTGGCGGTGTACTCACTGCAGACTCCTCTGATGGGATTTCAGCCCACGAGCCCCAGGTTCTGTGGTGAGGGGACAATCTCACTGGTGATGCACCTCCAGGTGTCCCTGTGCTCTCCGCTGGAGGTGTCTCTGGCCAATCGTCGTCATCATCAGGCAGTGGGGGAAGATTGCAGGCCCCATCTTCGTCTAATGACAACCACTGCAGACGGTCAGCAAGTTCTTGGAAAAGTCAGGTTGCGCCTGCCACAACTTTCCGCTGTTCCAGCACCATTTTGCTATCTTCACCACGTGGAACGCTGCTCTCCGCCATGTCTGTACTCTCCGACTCCCTGTGCACACTGAAGAGGTCGCTGTGCGTGGTGCCTTTTATAGTGGGCTTCCCCAAAATGGCGGCCGGCAGGAAGGACGTCATCGGTGCAGCCCCGATTTCCGTTCCTCCCAGAAACAACTCCTGTGTCTCTAAGTTCCCTTTCGGTTGCGACACAGCAACTTGGCAGCCACGCCTAGGGGCGGGACGTGGCGCAGCACAGGCCTTTTTTGCACGCTTCTCTGGTAGCAGGTTGCCTCTTCCCGTGCCGACCAGACCAGAGGATCGTAGCATGAATTCGTTTTGAAGTTTACACATTCTTGCTGCATGAATTTTCGCCTCCCCCCTTACTTTTCGCGTGGCCCCCTTGCAACTCGCACCACACGCACCGCTCCTGTACACTGCAATGTGGTCTGCGACACATGAATAAAGTCTGTTACTTTCTGAAGGGGAGTACACTTTCACTAGTGGCAACAGCAGTAGACACACACCCGATCCTGTTCGTGATGACAAAAAGGCTTGTGGTGGTGGATTGTGTGGCAAGCCTTGTGGGGTGTAGGGCAGTTAGGGTATTGCTGTTCGGGATGATAAAGGGCGCTGTTAACCCTTGTCACTCGTGACGCCAGGGTGAGGGTTAAATACTGTAATCCTGAGAGGCCTATTGCCACCCTTTCCAAGAGCAATAAGTGATGCAGAAATAAAGGATTGTCCACAACCACTGTTAACTGAAAACTTTCAGGAACTTTTACTGAAGAATTTCTGTACATGTAGTAATAGTAACAGTCCAGGTAAAGAGAGTCTCTATACATATAGCTGAGCAGCGATTGACAGTTGGTTGGGATCAGATAAGCTCAATTTAGCTTCTTAGGGATTTTATAGCACAGATCCGCTGGATTTAGGGGAGTATTTAGGTCCAGTGATCTTGCGATGAGTAGCGGGGAATTGCTTAGTCTATCCGCTAGGTTAGAGGCCGAGGCCACAAGGCTTTGGCCTAGCAAATTGTCTTGTAAGCTGCAAAGGTCCTACCTCTTCCAGAGTCAGCAACCAAAGGGAGGGATCAAGATGGCGCAGGTCCATTATATGGGCAGGGGCTGGCCGTTTTGGATTGGTCCAAAGTTCTAACCTGATCCCGTGACCCGCAGGTCCTGCTACGCTTGAACAGGTAGGCAATTAAATATATACATATATCTATACTTATATTTATAAGAACTTCTATACAGTTATAGACTAACTGAGGGCTGACAAGGGGATACCTATATGAGAGGGACCCCGACGTTCCTAGGGACTCTGACTATGGGGACCTCTACAAAGGTAACATATGAAATACGGTACTGGGACACCACAGTAGCACTTACTGTAGGTAATTTTCCCCATCTATATGTAGTTTGCCCCCTTGAAGGAGAGACCCCCTTTAGGTAGTTTGCACCCCTGTATAAAGGTTTGCCCCCTATTGGTATTTTCCCACTGGTAGGTAGTTTGCACCCCCCCCCCCCCCCCGCCATAGATAAAAACCCCTGTAGTATATTTTCCCCCTGTAAGACATTGACGTTGAAGTCTTCACCCCTCTGCTTTACTAAAGTCCCCATCCCTTCTCTTCACTGAAATCCCTGCCCCTCCACTTTACTGAATTCCCACCCTTCCTCTTTACTGAAGTTCGTCCCCACTCAATTAAGTACTGCCCCTCTTCTCTATTGAAGTCCGACCCCTCCCCTTTACTTAAGTCCCTGCCCCTCCACTTCACTGGAGTCCCCGCCCCACCTCTTCACTAATGTCCCAACCCCTACCCTTCATTGGTGTGTATATGGATATATAGAGAGCACGTGCAGCATGTAGATAATGTGTATCTGCGTTAGTTCATGTATGTAGTAGCTGTATGTATTGTGTGTGGTGGATGCTGTACTGTATGTATAGTGTGCACAGTGTATGGCGTATGTAGTGTGTGTGGTTTATGCTGTATATATATGGTGTATGTATAATGTACATAATGTAGTGGCCCGCCTCTTCTCCCATCCTTCCATATGTAATGACACTGAACTGCAGTCAGAAGGCAGAGTGTGGGCCATTGATCACTAGGCAGGGTTCGGGTCACCGGTCACTAGGCAGGGTGCGAGTCATTGGTCATCAGGCAGGGTGCGGGTCATCGGTCATCAGGCAGGGTGCGGGTCATCGGTCATCAGGCAGGGTGCAGAACATCGGTCACTAGGCAGGGTGCGGGCCATCGGTCATCAGGCAGCGTGTGGGCCAAGCTGGGAGTTGTAGTGGTGAAACAGCTGGAGGCACCCTGTGTAGATGAACTAAGGGCGGAAGTCCCCCCCAGCAGGCATCAGTGACGTGGTGCCTGCTGGTGAAGTCTGCCTGGTAGTGAGCACACTACCAGGCAGACAAAAAGTAATTTTTAATATAGTAAAAAAAATAATTTAAAGCAGGGAGGGGGTTAGGGATAGATGGACAATAGGCAGGGACAGAAAAAAATATATAGGATGGTGGGAGCTACTCTTTAACTGTATGTCCATAGATACTGAACCTTTATGAACTTTTGTGCTTCCAGTACAGAAATAAGGAAGTCATTTTGCAGTGTTTTCTTAGTTACAGTTACAGGCTGCAAATGTTGACACCCCTGAAATTTTTCAAGAAAATGAAGACATAATGGAAAATTGGACATAATGTCATCAAACTCCAAAAATGGGCTGGACAAAATAATTGGCACCCTTTCAAAATTGTGGAAATATAAGATTGTTACAAGCATGTGATGCTCCTTTAAACTCACCTGGAACAAGTAACAGGTGTGGGCAATATAAAAATCACACCTGAAAGCAGATAAAAAGGAGAGAAGTTCACTTAGTATTTGCATTGTGTGTCTTTGTGTGCCACACTAAGCATGGACAACAGAAAGAGCAGAAGAGAAATGTCTGAGGAATTGAGAACCAGAATTGTGGAACACACAGAGACATAAAAAAGCAAGACTACATTTTGCCAAAATGAACTTGAGTAACCAAAATCCTTCTGGGAAAACGTCTTGTGGACAGATGAGACCAAGATAGAGCTTTTTGGTAAAGCACATCATTCTACTGTTTACCGAAAACGGAATGAGGCCTACAAAGAAAAGAGCACAGTACCTACAGTGAAATATGGTGGAGGTTCAATGATGTTTTGGGGTCGTTTTGCTGCCTCTGGCACTGGGGGCCTTGAATGTGTACAAGACATCATGAAATCTGAGGATTACCAACGGATTTTGGGGTCGCACTGTACAGCCCAGTGTCAGAAAGCTGGGTTTGCATCCGAGATCTTGGGTCTTCCAGCAGGACAATGACCCCAAACATACGTTAAAAAGCCCCCAGAAATGGATGGCAACAAAGCGCTGGAGAGTTCTGAAGTGGCAGCAATGAGTCCAGATCTAAATCCCATTGATCTCCTGTGGAGAGATCTTAAAATTACTGTTGGGAAAAGGCGCCTTCCAATAAGAGAAACCTGGAGCAGTTTGTAAAGGAAGAGTGGTTCAACATTCCGGCTGAGAGGTGTAAGAAGCTTATTGATGGTTATAGGAAGCCACTGATTTCAGTTATTTTTTCCAAAGGGTGTGCAACCAAATATTAGGTTAAGGGTGCCAATAATTTTGTCCAGCCCATTTTTGGAGTTTGGTGTCACATTATGTCCAATTTGATTTTTTTCCTCCCTTTTTTTGGTTTAGTTCCAATACACACAAAGGGAATAAACATGTGTAAAGCAAAACATGTGTTACTGCAATCCTTTTCTGTGAGAAATACTTCATTTTCTTGAAAAATTTCAGGGGTGCCAACATTTACGGCCATGACTGTATCTGTTATTGAGACATCACGGGCTCACGAGGAACACATCAGAAAGGATGCACTAAATAACTGTGGCCTGGAAATCCTGTGCAGCCCGGATGGCGTGAGACTAGGCTTGTTGTTCGGCAGTGGATAGATGCCAGGTGTCAGTCGTGTGCCAATAGTGATAAAACTGCAAAATGTTGTCTCCAGAGGAAAATGTGGCAGGCAAACTTATGACTATCACAATGGGGGAGATTTATCAAAACCTGTGCAGAGGAAGAGTGGTGTAGTTGCCCATAGCAACCAATCAGATTGCTTCTTTCATTTTCCACAGGCCTCTTTAGAGGCCTGTGGAAAATGAAAGAAGCAATCTGATTGGTTGCTATGGGCAACTACACCACTCTTCCTCTGCACAGGTTTTGATAAATCTCCCCAAATATTCCCAAGTTAAATGACCATTATTTGCATAAAACTGAGGATGTGTAGTGTCAGCAATAACGTTTTTATATAAAAAAATAAAATAAAAAATAAGTTCAATAAAAGCTGTATATATGGTCTGGAGCCTGAACATATTGGGGGAGATTTATCAGAACCTGTGCAGAGGAAAAGTTGCTGAGTTGCCCATAGCAACCAATCAGATCGCTGCTTTCATTTTTAACAAGGCCCCTGCAAAATGAAAGAAGAAATCTGATTGGTTGCTATGGGCAACTGGGCATTTTTTCCTCTGAAAAGGTTTCGATAAATGTCCCCCATTTTGTCTGATTTAACACAACAGTCTGGACTGAAGTCTGGATTAAATCAGGGGTCTGGTCTGAAGCCTGAATTTATTAAAGGGGTAGTCCAGTGGTGAAAAACTTATCCCCTATCCTAAGGATAGGGGATAAGTTTGAGATCGCGGGGGGTCCGACCGCTGGGGCCCCCTGCGATCTCTCTGTACGGGGCCCCGGCTCTCCGCCGAGATAGCGGGTGTCGACCCCCGCACGAGGCGGCGGCCGACACGCCCCCTCAATACATCTCAATGGCAGAGCCGGAGATTGCCGAAGGCAGCGCTTCGGCTCTGCCATAGAGTTGTATTGAGGGGGCGTGTCGGCCGCCGCTTCGTGCGGAGGTCGACACGCCCCCTTCCCGCGGGCTGTCGGGGCTCCGTACAGGAGATCGCGGGGGGCCCCAGCGGTCGGACCCCCCGCGATCTGCAACTTATCCCCTATCCTTAGGATAGGGGATAAGTTGCTCACCACTGAATCACCACTGGACTACTCCTTTAAGCCTGGCCTAGGATCTGAAATAATGTTGGGGTCTGGTGTGAGGTCTGGATTAATTCATAGATCTGGTATCTTTAGGGGGTGGGATCCATAGTATGAATACATTTTGGAGTCTGGTCTGGATTCATTTTAAAAGGGGACTCCGCTGCCCCATCGTTCAAAACATTTTGTTCCCAACGCTGGGAGCGGACGGCGGGGGTTGTGATGTCACGACCATGCCCCTTGTGACATCACACCACGCCCCCTCAATGCAAGTCTATGGGAGGCCAGATGTTGCAGAACTACAACTCCCAGCATGCCTGGACTTTTTTGCCTGGAGTTCCGCTGCATACCTGTGAGACAGCCGTGTCTCTAGCAGCGCTGTTACTGCTTGGGAAACCGAGACCCGTCCGGCGACCAACCCAGCATACAACAAAGGTACCAACTTTTACCATATTGCATTTCAAATACTGTAACCAGTAGCAACCAAAAATAATTACCGCCGCTGCACATCGTTTGAGACCGCCAAGTCTCTAGCAGCGCGCGGTGCAGAGAACTAGAATCACAACCTCATATAAGGTTACAAATTGTTTCATCTGTTGCCCGGTTACTATCGTATCAATCGCTGTATCCGTTAGAGACACCATCTACAGACACCATAATTGAAGTTATCATCTGGATTTATTGCCGCAATTGAGATATTTATTCACATTATCTACCTGCATTATTTCTACAGACTGTGTGGACACTTAGCGAATCATTTTAACGTTTTTTCCTTTTATGTATTTTATTAGTTTTAAATAATATTTGCCATATTTTATGCATTGAATATTTAATATATTTAGACTATTTAATATATCAGTGTATTTCTGCTGACCCACAAGGGCCCTATGGGTCAAAAGACACAAATATTACGAATATCTTATTATCAAGAAATTAATTTGTATCTAATATTCATGACTCTGAGACCCAATTTTTCTATATATTTTGTATCATTTTTGGCACCTTGGGTACAGGTTTTATTTGGGCAGCCCAAGTCACAGGTTGTCTGGGAGATAAGAGCCTCTCTAATATTTCTTCATATCTGTAAATGACTAAAAATCTCAATCCTTCCAAGACTTATCAGCTGCTGTATACTCCAGAGGAAGTTGTATAGTTCTTTCCAGTCTGACCACAGTGCTCTCTACTACCACCTCTGTCTGTGGCAGGAACTTTTCAGAGCTGGAGAGGTTTGCTCTGGGGATTTGCTCCTACTCTGGACAGTTCCTGACACAGACAGAGGTGTCAGCAGAGAGCACTGTGGTCAGACAGAAAAGAACTACACAACTTTCTGTGGAGCATACAGCAGCTGATAAGTACTGGAAGGATTAAGATTTTTAAATAGAAGCCAAGAACAAAGCTAATCACCACTATGGAAAGTGACTGGCTGCCATGTCCAGGGCGGCATTGTGACACCCAATGAATGGTTTTGCACTGGGGCTTCGTTTTGCCTCGGTTTTGTCTCTTCTACCAAGTGGGGGGTCCTGAGAAGACTTGTACCCAATTTACTGACTAACAAGGCGTATCTCGATTTGCAGGTAATTCATTGAATTCTACATCCTGAAGCCGATGAAAAAAATAATCTTAAATTTAAAGGGTACCTTTCATCAAAAAAACTTTTGATATATTATAGATTAATGTATGCAGAATAACTTTCCAATAGCATGTTATTAAAAAATATGCTTCTTTCCATTAAATTTTCCACTTTGAAAAAATGACCACTAGGGGTCTCCCTACCAGTCCTTTTTTTTTTTTTTTTTTAATAGATTTCAGACTCATGCAGGAGTCCTAAATCTCAAACTGCAGCCGGAACACAGACAAACTCACCACTGCTCACTGCCAGGGAGCAGTGCTGTGCTTGTCTGTGTCCCGGCTGCAGTCTGAGATTTAGGACTCCAGCATGAGACTGAAATCTATAAAAAAAAAGGACTGGTAGGGAGACCCCAGGGGTCATTTTTTCAAAGTGGAAATTGTATAGAAAGAAGCATATTTTTAAATAACATACCATTGGAAAGTTATTCTGCATACATTAATCTATAATATATCAAAAGTTTTTTTTTGATGAAAGGTACCCTTTAAATAATTAAAACAGAAAGTATTTTTAAAATGATAGAACAATAAAATAATCTGGGAAGCACCGTCATCCATTCGCCCAAAGGGAAATTCACAAGATAAAAATATGTGTCTAAGGCAAGAAAACAGATGTTTCTACTTAGCAACTGTGTGAAGGATACAAAACATTAAATGGCATATTCCAGGTGATTTTCTGCTGAACTGTATGTTATGGTTGGGAAAACACATTTTTCCTGCATTCCTTATAGGATTTCTTAGGAAAACCCCTAACTATTTGAATATTCCTCTTCGATCAGTTGGGACCTGCTGCATAGGATCCCTATGTAATGTATGAAGAACGGGTCAAACTCCAGTGAACCAGTGGATCCTCCATAGATTGACGCTAAACAAGCCAGGATACCCACAAGGGGAGGCACTCTTAGCAATGACTCTGTTTAATACTAGAGGATCTTAAAGGGGCATTCAGGGATGCTGCAGGGGCTATACCCAAAAACACACCAGTACAAATTAGGTATAGTAGAAATTAATAATACTTTATTGAAAATACATAGATTAAAAGCACTTAAAAAGAGACAGCAACAAACAAACAATTCTGACAGCTACATATACATGGCATATGAATAGAAAGGAATGTGGATATATTAAAGTGGCTTGTGCTATCTATAAGGCTACCAAGGTGCAGCATGCAATAGATGTAAGCAATGTAAACACTTCAATACCAAATTATATATATATACCCCAATACCAAAACATATTGCACATATCCCAAGTGACACAAAGACTAACGGAAAAGTGGGTACTTGTTCCACCTCCACACTAGGCAATAGAAAGACATACCAGAGGCTGAAGGAAACCAACCTTGACACCACTTAAAGGGTTTCTCCACCATGCAGTGATTTTAGTATGTACCTGGCAGACAGTAATGGACATGCTTAGGAAGGATCTGTGCTTGTCTCGGAGATAAATGGCTATGTTGTGGGATTACCATGACACTGTGGCTAGCTTTTTGTGAACTGGTATTTCCTGTTTGAGTTTTCTTTTTTTGACTACAAATCCCACTATTCCATTTTCCTCCCCCCCACACACATCAGCCTACAGCTGTTGCAGATTGATCTCTCTCCCACCAAGCGATCCCTTCACCCATTGAAGCAGACAGGCTCCCTGTCATCAGCTGACTAGTGATGTCAGGTCTCGGCCGCACTGCAACCTGGGAAAAATCTGAGACAACAGTAATTTTGTATGCTGTTAAAAATAAATATTGGGGTGAAAATCACAGCCCCTGAAGCATAGTCAAATAATAAAAAAAATCCTGGAATACCCCTTTGAAGTCTGATCGGAAGCGTACAAAAGAATTTCCCACAGTATGAGGTGGAGCAGTTACCGTGTCACATAGCACATACCCAATGCAGCACGTCAGACTCCAATGCTGTTTCGCCCGTGAAGGCTTCCTGAGGGAGTAATGTAAGTAATGGTCAATCGGTCTTTACATATTGGCTATTACAAATCAAAATACAGATAGATAAAAGCACAGGTGCCCTGACAATTTACCTCCATTTACCTCCATAGCCATGCTTCATGTATGTGCTCAATGATGTGAAGAATCCGCCAACGTCATCCCGAAGATGCCGAATGGAACGCATATGGAGCGCATGGTTAGTATTGGCCAATCACGGCTATACATTACAAAAACACCGGATGTGCATGTGCACAAGCGCATCCAGCGTGGTATAGAACTGAACTTAGGGGCTGAATAGAGAAATAGAGTCCATTATATCATCAAAATGAGAACTAGAAAAGAGTGGCACTCACCGTATGACATTAAAACTAAATCCTTTATTAACATGAATCCAGGATGTGGACAGAGGCTGGAACCACATATGTTTCGCGCCGTCTGGCGCGAAACATATGTAGATCCAGCCTCTGTCCACATCCTCTACTGCAAGTTTTAATGGAATAAAGGATTTTGCTCTAATGTCATATGGTGAGTGCCAATATTTTCTAGTTCTCATTTTGATGACACAATATTTTTGGCTCAGTATAAGCCAGCTTAGCTTGATGACAGATCTGCTTCGATTCAACTAATGGCTACAGCTTAGATACATGTGGCTGTCAGAATTAAGAAGCATAATGGAAAGAGCTTATGTAGATGTAATATAGATTTTTATGGTCAAATGACCTTTATCTATTAGGAAATGAAGTCAGAAATCCATACATCATTGTATAAAAATACAATTTTAGAAAAACAGTGAAATAATAGACCTGATGACGATACCTGAGTCTAATATAAGATTTATAAGGCCTTGTTCACCCTGCAGTCAGGCTCCTATATGTGGAGTTCCGTCAGCAGTTCCGTCAAGTTTAGAGGAGAAAAAAATAGTGCAATTAAAATGACAAAATCACTGACGGACCCCATGCAAGTGAATGGAGTCCGTCGTAACCCGGCAGAAGTCTTGGGCGCGAATATTTGCATTTCGAATTTTTATCGCGAATATCACTAATTCACGAATATTGCGAATATATTCGCTATATATTCAAAATTGCGAATATTCGTTTTTTTTTGCATATGTGAATATTTGCATATTCCTTCTTTTCACTTGTGGGCCAATTAGCCAATTAGCAACCAATAGTAAAGTTGCCCACCCCCTCACCGTTTTGTTCCTCGAATACCTCGAAAAAGCCGACCGGACCCTAAATGGGTCGGATGCAAACAGTATAAACAGTATAAAAACTTAAAATAATCAAAGAAGCCAAAACAGTATAAAAACTTAAAATAATCAAAGAAGCAGGAGGAGCAAGCAAAGGGGGCAAAGGAGGAAACCAAGGACAGAAACAGCTTTGATGAAAGTTGATATTAAAGGGTACCTCTCATCAAATTAACTTTTTAGATATTTTAGATTAATGAATGTTGAATAACTTTCCAATAGCATGTTAATGAAAAATATGCTTCTTTCTATTGTATTTTTCCCGATCAGTCCTGTCAGCAAGCATTTCTGACTCATGCTGGAGTCCTAAACACTCAGAGCTGCCAGCCTGCTTTGTTCACAGCCAAACAGGCTGTGAACAAAGCAGGCTGGCAGCTCTGAGTGTTCTCCTTTGTGAACAAAGCAGACTGTCAGCTCGTAGTGTTTAGGACTCCAGCATGAGTCTGAAATGCTTGCTGCCAGGACTGGTAGGGAGACCCCTAGTGGTCAGTGGAAAATTAAATAGAAAGATGCATATTTTTTAATAACATGCAATTGTAAAGTTATTCTGCATACATTAATCTATAATATATCAAAAGTTTTTTTGATGAGAGGTACCCTTTAAGGCATAATAGTAAACCTGGGCCAATAACTTACCACCATTATATAAAAAATGTTTAGATCATACAGAGGTCCCGCAAGAACTCATGATACAGATAGACCCAGATAGACAAAATAACAAGGATCCAGTCCTCCATGATCGAGGTTAAGTTTATGGAACCACCATGTAGAGATAGAAAAAATTTAGAAGAGTACAGGTTGAGGAGGATACGTATGAAAGGCTCTTAAAGGGGCACTCCATTGCTAGACATCTTATCCCCTATCCAAGCATTTATGTGTATGGGGGGGGGGGGGTATCAGAAGGGATGGCTGTTTGCTGAACAAAACATTAGGTAACACCTATGCATGGGCATGCCCATCTTTTTACACACAGATAGCTTGCCAGCTTTTCACAAAGGGGTACACTGCTCCTTAACATCTTATCCCATATCCAAAGTATAGGGACAAGATGGCTGATCGCAAGGGGTTCTGGCTGCATGAACC
Source organism: Hyla sarda (assembly GCF_029499605.1). NCBI lineage: Eukaryota > Metazoa > Chordata > Amphibia > Anura > Hylidae > Hyla > Hyla sarda. Next base: position 25,572,237 of record NC_079194.1, read on the forward strand.
CCCGCAAACTCTGGGCTGGCTCTGTGGTGTTCTGAACACGGAAGCTTAGAGCTTCAGTGTTTTTGATGTCACGCCATACCCCCTCCATTCATGTCTATGGGAGGGAGCGTGACGGCTAGTATGTAGCTGTCACGCCTCCTTCCATATATATAAATGAAGGGTGCGGGGGGTGTGACAGCTGTGATCGCCTGTCATCAGGCACAGAGCGGTTCGCGGGGGTCCCTGTTTCCAGACCCCTGTATCCTTTGGATAGGGGATAAGATGTTTAGGGGCAGAGTACCCCTTTAAGGAGAAAAGGAAAAATATCCGAGGATGTACTGTATAAACTAGGTTGTCTTAAGCATAAAGATGGTACGGGAAAACCTGATAATAATCTTCCCAACTGGGACTATGTACACACAAAACAGAAAGGGGCAAAACAAAAAAAATATGGGGAGCACGATAGAATGAGTAAAGCCGAACGAAGACACAATGAAAGATCAGTTTAACAAAAAAAGTAGGAAATGACCGACCATATTATCCTTTAAGCTAAAAGAGTGGAGAGTGCAGGGTATTGTGTATTTTTCATATACAGTATATAGATCTAGGAGGAACAATACTGGGTACTGGCTATTGAATTGGGCCAACAAGAGATCATTAGATAGCTTGGTTAATGCAGTTTTAGTGCGATGTGAAGCACAGAAGTCAGATTAAGGTCAGTAAAAAGAAATTGATCCAACCAAGTTCTAAAATTAGACGAGACCTTTCCTAGTATAGGCCATCAATATCCGATCAGTAGGGGTCCGATTCCTGGAAACAGCACATGGGGCCATGTTGCTTGAGTTAAAGGGGTATTCCCGATTTTTTTTATTTGACTATGCTACAGGGGCTGTAAAGTTAGTGTAGTCCATAATATAGTCTCTGTACCTGTGTGTGATGGTTTTCTCACAATTCTTATGTGATTTTCACCCCAATATTTATTTTTATCAGCATACAAAATGACTGTTGTCTCAGATTTTTCCCAGCTTGCAATGCGGCCGAGACCTGACTCACTAGTCAGCTGATGACAGGGAGCCTGTCTGCTTCAATGGGTGGAGGGATCGCTTGGCGGGAGAGCGATCAATCTGCAACAGCTGTAGGTCTTTTGAATGGATGCAACTCGTTTATGTTTCAATGGGTGGGGTGGCTGATGTGTGGGAGGGAGGAAAATGGAATTGTGGGATTTGTAGTCAAAAAAAGAAAAGTCAAACAGGAAAACCAGTTCGCAAACAGCTAGCCACAGTGTTATGGTAATCTCACAACATAGCCATTTATCCCCAAGACAAGCGCAGATCCTTCCTAATCATGTCCATTACTGTCTGCCAGGTACGTACTAAAATCACCGCATGGTGGAGAACCCATTTAATGCTGCTACCTTTCCCCTTGCTAGTAGGTTCCAGCGTCCTACATTCAGTAGAGGATGTAACTGGTATCGCAGCTCATCCCATTAAGAGTGAAAAGAGGTTAGAACCCCACCAATTGAATAATGACCACCTATCTTATGAGGATAGGTCATCAATATGAAAGCCTTGAAAAACCTCTTTAGGAACAAAAGGTAAGTCTAGAAGCGGGATTGTAGCAAGGGTCAACAGTGGGCATCTTAAAAGACAAGAACTCTAGATGAACGAGAGAGGATGAAAATTGGAGCCAAGAGGGGACTGACAGCTGGTGACACGGCATGGACAAGATGTGAGGAAACGGCATCCAGAAGACAAGTCATCAGACAGGCGACAAGGGCACAGACTTGGTTCTTTGTCACAAGGTGAAATATAGAGAAGAGCTTAAAACATAAGAGAATTGTGGGATCCACGTTCCTCTAGGCGTTTGTCATCAATCATCCTTAAAATAAGCAGCAAAGCCATGAACCCGGAGATCAGTTGCAGTGGCTTGGGCTAGTGTACATGTACCCTGTAGGTTATAAGTAGGTGCTGAGGATATCTAGACAAAAATGTGTTAAAGGAGTACTACGCCCCTAGACATCTTCTCCCCTATCCAAAGGATAGGGGATAAGATGTCAGATCGCGGGGGTCCCGCCGCTGTGGACCCCCGGGATCTCGGCTGCAGGACCCGGTGATGTGAGACCATGACGTCACGACTCCGCCCCCGTGTGATGTTACGCCCCGCCCCTCAATGCAAGTCTATGGGAGGGGGCGTGACGGCTGTCACGCCCCTCCCATAGGCTTGTATTGAGGGGGCGGAGCGTGACGTCTCACGGGGACGGAGCCGTGACGTAACAATGCTCCGGCCCCGTGATTGACAGTAATCAGACCCGGAGCAAACACGCTCTGGGGACTGCTTTTAATGGGGGGCGGTGTGCAACATCAGCAGCAGGACCCCCGCGATCAGGCATCTTATCCCCTATCCTTTGGATAGGGGATAAGATGTCTTAGCGCCGGAGTACCCCTTTAAAGGAACAACATTAAAGGAGTTATCCAGGAATACAAAAAACAGGTATAATTTATTTCAAAGACCACTCCCTGTCTGTCTCCAGGTCGGGTGTGGTTCTGCAGCTCAGTTCCATTAAAGTGAATGGAGCCAAGTTGTAATACCACATCCAAAGTGGAGACAGACAGGGAGCAGTCTTTGAAAGAAATTAGGTCTGTTTTTGGATTCCTGGATAACCCCTTTAACCCAAGCAGTTAAAAAGAAAAAAAAATCCTATACTCCCATAGACATGAATGGAGGGGGCGTGGCTTGACATAACGAGGGGCGTGACGGTGACGTCAAGACCACTGCCGCAGGAACCCGGCGCTTGTTTAGAACGCTGGGTTCTGCGTGAGATTGCAGGGGGCCCAAGCAGCGGGACCCTGCGATCAGACATCTTATCCTCTATCCTTTGGACAGCGGATAAGTTGTCTAGCAGCGAAGTACCCCTTTATAATGTGAGGAGGAAAAGACAAATATGAAAATTGGCTGTGTCCTCAAGGGTAAGACCAGTTCTAAGCATAGTTAGCAATCATGCAGGTGACGGCAATCAGGTACTGCAGCTACGCGGTGATATTCACGGGGGTGCAAGCTATAGTAGTAAAAACTTTGTGCAGTTCGCAGAAGAAAAGGCAAATAGAAATGAAGTTGCACTCCCCCGTTTTTAGAAGTTTGCCAAGAGAGGCTTTATTTTCAGTGTCTGATACAGCTATGCGTCAAGCAGGTAGCTGGACATGCTGGGAGCGGGAGCCAAAGCTCTCAGGTGCAAGGGGCGTACCACAAAACGACCAGTTTCACGTCAGAAATGACGCTTCTTCTGGTCAGTACGTCATTCTGTCGTAGGGGAAGTGCTGCTTATATACAGGTAAGTGTCAATTAACAAAAACATAACAATTACATTTAAAAATACATATTCCAACATCCGCCACACCTATAGAGGTTCGGAGCAAGAGACAGAAATATTGGAACTCAGAGATAGGAAGAAAGATCATTTCTCGCATTCAGTCCTAAAGGACCCAAAGCTTTAAGATGCATGATCCAATACGCTTCCCTGCCAAGCAGACAGACATGTTTGTCTTCTCCCATAGCAACATTCTCTATTCTCTCCAGACCGGCAAATTTTTAATGGGTAGTATTATTTTGGTGGCACGATTGCATATGGGTAATGAAACGTGTCGCACCCTTCCCTGTCCGGAGGGAATAGAGATGTTCGCGAACTGGGGTGCACAACTTTCTCTTTGTTTTTCTAATGTAAAAGAAATTACAACCACAGATTAACGCAAACACAACGAATGTGGTTTAACATGGAATGAACTGGTTTACCAGAATATTTTCCCCTCCTAGTAGAACATTTCTTTTTGCTAAATTTAGCTCACAATACCTGCAATTCTTGCAGGGGAAATTTCCTTTGGGGGGTCTGGATTTGCAACCAGTTCTCTTTTTCCCTCTGGACTTCATTTTTACCTTTCTTTATCATGTCGCCTATAGTTTTTGTACGGCGAAAGGTTATGATGGGTCTTTCCTTTGCGAAAGCATGTAGATCAGGGTCATGTTCAAACATGAACCAATTATTTAAGATAGCTGTATCAGACACTGAAAATAAAGCATCTCTTGGCAAACTTCTAAAAACGGGGGAGTGCAACTTCATTTCTATTTGCCTTTTCTTCTGTCTAAGCATAGTTACATACAACCAAAAATACCCCTTTAGGGTACGTTCCCACACGGCGTATTTTGCTGCGTATTTGCTGCGTATTTGGTGCTGCGTATTTTCCTACCCATTGATTTCAACAGAGAAAATAAAATACGCAGCAGCAAATACGCCGTGTGGGAATGTACCCTTAGGGTACATTCCCACATGGCGTATTTGCTGCTGCGTATTTTATTTTCTCTGTTGAAATCAATGGGTAGGAAAATACGCAGCACCAAATACGCAGCAAATACGCAGCAAAATACGCCGTGTGGGAACGTACCCTTATTGTAAAGGTTAAAGGAGTACTCCACTGCCCCAGCGTCCGGAACGTTTAGTTCAGAATGTTGGGTGCAGAGGGTTGTGACATCACGGCCATGCCCCTCCTGACGTCACACCCCCTCCCATAGACTTGCATTGAGGGGGCGTGGTGTGACGTCACGACCCCCGCAGCCTGTACCCAACATTTGGAACTAAATGTTTCAGACTCTGTGGCAGTGGAGTACCCCTTTAAGTCTGGTCTCCTGAATCTATATCGGGGTCTGATCTAATTTTATTAGGATACTTTTCCTTTGTGTTCTCAAATTAAGCTTCCAAGACGCAATGGAATGTCCTCCTCTAGGTCGTCACATTGAACGGATATGTGTAAGAATGATTATTCCGGCAGGATCTCAGATTGATTAACACAATATAGAAACTGCTCCCATGTTCGGTGGGTTCCTGTTCCTCTGTTTAGCCGAGTACATAAGATTAATGGAAATACCCCAAATTGCCTGGATATAGTTATCTATTACACATTATGTTCAGTTTGCATTATTTCCCATCAGCCCTGTTACCTTCCTACCAATAACATTGAGTCCATCAGTACCTGCTACCAGTAAATTGTATCAAATCCCAGTAACCTATTAATAAATGAAGTGAATGGAGCCAAATAATGTATTCAATAAAGCTTTTCTATCCTTAGCAGCTGAAATTAGAAAAGAACGGCATCGTAAATAAGCAGGAGGGCAACAACTGGGGGTAATAAATCAGAGGTCCAATGAAAAGGTCAACAGAGAAAAGTAAAGCACCAAGAAACACATTGGAAAATGTATTCACTACTTTTGTTGCTACCGTTGTAAAATAAAGAACAATACTGTTCTATTGATGAAGTCTTAATAGAGCTACCAATGCCTCTGGAGTCTGAATTTATTTAACCCCTTAAGGACGCAGGGTTTTTCAGTTTTTGCACTTTCGTTTTTTCCTCCTTACCTTTTAAAAACGCTTTCAATTTTCCACCTAAAAATCCATATGATGGCTTATTTTTTGCGCCACCAATTCTACTTTTGAGGGACGTTAGTCATTTTTACCCAAAAATTCACGGCGAAACAGAAAAAAAATCATTGTGCGACAAAATCGAAGAAAAAATGCCATTTTGTAACTTTTGGGGGCTTCCGTTTCTACGCAGTGCATATTTCGGTAAAAATTACACCTTATCATTATTCTGTAGGTCCATATGGTTAAAATGATACCCTACTTATATAGGTTTGATTTTGTCGCACTTCTGGAAAAAATCATAACTACATGCAGGAAAATTTATACGTTTAAAAATGTCATCTTCTGACCCCTATAACTTTTTATTTTTCCACATACAGGGCGGACTCATTTTTTGCGCCGTGATCTTAAGTTTTTATCGGTACAATTTTTGTTTTAATCAGACTTATTGATCACTTTTTATTAATTTTTCAATGGTATAAAAAGTGACCAAAAATACGCTTTTTTGAACTTTAGAATTTTTTTACGTGTACGCCATTGATTATGCGGTTTAATTAACTATATATTTTTATAGTTCGGACATTTCCGCACGCGGCGATACCACATATGTTTATTTTTAATTTTATTTACACTGTTTAATTTTTTTTATGGGAAAAGGGGGGTGATTCAAACTTTTATTAGGGAAGGGGTTAAATGACCTATAACACTGCACACACTGATCTCTTATACTGATCATTATTATCCCATAGGGACCTATAACACTGCGCACACTGATCATTATTATCCCATAGGGACCTATAACACTGCACACACTGATCATTATTATCCCATAGGGACCTATAACACTGCACACACTGATCTCTTATACTGATAATTATTATCCCATAGGGACCTATAACACTGCACACACTGATCTCTCATCCTGATCATTGTTATCCCATAGGGACCTATAACACTGCACACACTGATCTCTCATGCTGATCACTGGCGTGTATTAACACGCCTGTGATCAGTGTTATCGGCGCTTGACTGCTCCTGCCTGGATCTCAGGCACGGAGCAGTCATTTGTCGATCGGACACCGAGGAGGCAGGTAAGGGCCCTACCGGTGTCCTGTAAGCTGTTCATGATGCCGCGATTTCCCCGTGGCGGTCCCGAACAGCCCGACTGAGCAGCCGGGATACTTTCACTTCAGACGCGGCGGTCAGCTTTGATCGCCGCGTCTGAAGGGTTAATACAGGGCATCACCGCGATCGGTGATGTCCTGTATTAGCCGCGGGTCCCGGCCGTTGGTAGCCACCGGGACCGACCCGATATGCCGTGGGGACACCGCCTAACCCCGCGGCATATCGCGGGAGCCAGCAGAGGATGTATATATGTCCTTTGTCGTTAAAGGGGTACTCTGGTGGAATTTTTTTTTTGTCATCTGGTGCCAGAAGGTTAAACAGATTTGTAAATTACTTCTATGAAAAAATCTTAATCTTTTCAGTACTTATGAGCTGCTGAAGTTGAGTTGTTCTTTTCTGTCTCTCTGATGACACCTGTCTCAGGAACTGTCCAGAGTAGAAGCAAATCCCCATAGCAAACCTCTTCTACTCTGTGCAGTTCCCGAGACAAGCAGAGATGTCAGCAGAGAGCACTGTTGTCAGACAGAAAAGAACAACTCAACTTCAGCAGCTGATAATTATTGGAAGGATTAAGATTTTTTAATAGAAGTCATTTACAAATCTGTTTAACTTTCTGGTGCCAGTTTCTATATATATATAAAAAAAAGTTTTTCCTGGAATACCCCTTTAACTCTTCCAGAACTTATCAGCTGCAGTATGCTCCACATACATTTTTATTTTCTGTCTGACCATGTCTGTCTGAATTTATTTACCCTGTTTCCTCGAAAATAAGACAGTGTCTTATATTAATTTTTGCTCCCAAAGATGCGGTAGGTCTTATTTTCAGGGGATGTCTTTTTTTCCATGAAGAAGAATCCACAGTGCCAGTGGATTGAATCCACTGGCGCAGAACATGGGTGGGGCTGGGGGGAAGGGGGAGTCTAGAGAATCCAGTGGGGGTCAGTTGAATTTAGGTGACTGATCTGTTTGGTTAACTTAGGCCCCTTTTACACTACAGGTTTCATCCTGCTTTTTTACCACGGTTATTTTACAATAACGGATGAAAAAAACGGATGCAATAACTGGTAATAACGGATGATAACTGATGACCATCATCCGTTATTTTTAATGGGGTTTTTCCTTAAAAAACTTGATGTTCAAGTAAAATTTTAATGGCCGATCTTTCACCATTATTTTTGCCGGACCAAAAATTAGTGCATGCACCGTCTTTTGTGCCGGCAAAAATAATGGACATTAGTAAAAACGGACATGCCTGATGCAAAAGAATGGTCAAAAAATCCTATTGACATGAATGGGATTTTTTGATGGCCGTTTTCAGGACTTCAATCAGAGGTTTTTACAGGATGATACATGTAGTGTGAAAGGGGCCTTAGGACTCTGGTCTGTGTACAGTCAAAGCCTCGTCTGCAATCTGAATAACCCCTCCCTGATCCATGACATACAGGTACATTTTGGGTCAGTATGGAGGGAGTATGGTGCAGGCAAGGGAGCTTTGAGGTGTGATGTTGATGGTTCGGTGGCCTCACCAGCACCCCCATGACCTAATCATAGGGTGTCGACCAGTTACCATGGCAGCCTGAGACTTTCTCTAGGCCTCTGTGGCTACTATGACTGATCAAATGTTTCATCCTGCCATAGGCAGATTGTCCCGAACAAAAATTAAGATCACCCCACTTTCCCCATTTTCCAACTTATAAATTGTAACAAAAAAAAAACGAAAATGTGTATGATCATTTGCATTACTAATAGATAACATTATAAATCTCACACAGTCAATTTTGCCCCACAAACAATTTTGATATGTTTCATAATACATTATATAGTAAAATTAAGGGAGACAGTAAAAAGTACTACTTGCTATGCAAAAGAATTATCCCTCATATGACTCAGTGGAAAAAAAATAAAAAACATTCTGGGTCTTAGAAGGTGAAGAGTAAAAAAATGTATGCAAAGAATTTGGGGGGCAGAAAGGGCTTCATTTAGAACTCTGATCTGGGGACTGATAAATATGGATGTTTGATCTGGATTCTAATGAATTTTGTTTTAAAATTTCTTTTTATTAGTCTAATAAATTTAGGAGTCTGGTCTGGGCACTGATTCCTTTAGTTCATTTTGGGCTGTGGTTTGGGGTCTGATGAATTTAGAGTCTGTTCTAGGGACTAATAAATATAGAAGATGTCTGACATCTGAACAGGTTTTGACATCTGAATTATTAATAGTGATAAAAAATGTAAAAGTATTAATGTATAAAAGTATTTAACTTTTTTGTTTTTTTATTTCTTAATCTGTAGGTAAACTTCGCAGTGGATCCAGGCAGGTCTTTCCTTACACAAGGCTTATACAGTGGGGAAAAAAAGTATTTAGTCAGACACCAATTGTGCAAGAGAGTGCAGAGAGGCTGTAATATTCATCATAGGTTATAACCTCAAATATGAAAGACAGAATGAGAAAAAAATCCATAAAATCACATTGTCAGATTTTTAAAGAATTTATTTGCAAATTATGGTGGGAAATAAGTATTTGGTCAAAAACAAAAGTTCATCTCAATACTTTGTTATACACCCTTTGTTGACAATGACAGAGGTCAAACGTTTTCTTTAAGTCTTCACAAGGTTTTCACACACTGTTGCTGGTATTTTGGTCCATTCCTCCATGCAGATCTCCTCTAGAGCAGTGATGTTTTGGGGTTGTCGCTGGTCAACATGGAATTTCAACTCCCTCCAAAAGTTTTCTATAGGGTTGAGATCTGGAGACTGGCTAGGCCACTCCAGGACCTTTAAATGCTTCTTATGAAGCCACTCCTTCATTGCCCGGGCGTTGTGTTTGGGATCGTTGTCATGCTGAAAGACCCAGCCACGTTTCATCTTCAAAGACCTTGCTGTTCTAAGGAGGTTTTCACTCAAAATCTCATGATACATGGCCCCATTCATTATTTCCTTTACACGGATCAGTCCTCCTTTTCCCTGGCAGAAAAACAGCCCCAAAGCATGATGTTTCCACCCCCATGCTTCACAGTAGGTATGGTGTTCTTTGCATGCAACTCAGCATTCTTTCTCCTCCAAACACGACGAGTTGAGTTTTTACCAAAAAGTTCTACAGTACTTTGGTTTCGTCTGACTATATGACATTCTCCCAATCCTCTTCTGGGTTTAAATAATTTTTATAGATTTTTTTTTGAGAAATTTACAACAAAGGAAAGATTGGCCAAAGAAAACAACGTGGCCAAGGAACAATACATAACAAATATAACACAGTTATATGAATATTACTAAAGCAATCACTCAGCTGTATGTAGAAATATTAATTTGCAGAATCATGTCTTTGGATGTTGCGGATATTATAGACATATCCGGTAGATCATTATAGGTCATCTTGAAAAATAAAAATGTCACTTTCTAGCAAACTTCAGACGGGCCCAGACATGTACTGGTTTAAGCAGGGGGACACGTCTGGCACTGCATGATTTGAGTCCCTGGCGGTGTAGTGTGTTACTGATGGCAGCCTTTGTTACTTTGGTCCCAGCTCTCTGCAGGTCATTCACTAGGTCCCCCCGTGTGGTTCTGGGATTTTTGCTCACCGTTCTTGTGATCATTTTGACACCACAGGGTGAGATCTTGTGGGGAGCCCCAGATCAAGGGAGATTAGCAGTGGTCTTGTATGTCTTCCATTCTCTAATAATTGCTCCCACAGTTGATTTCTTCACACCAACCTGCTTGCCTATTGCAGATTCAGTCTTCCCAGCCTGGTGCAGGTCTACAGTTTTGTTTCTGGTGTCCTTCGACAGCTCTTTGGTCTTGGCCATAGTGGAGTTTGGAGTGTGACTGTTTGAGGTTGTGGACAGGTGTCTTTTATACTGATTACAAGTTCATACAGGAGCCATTAATACAGGTAACGAGTGGAGGACAGAGGAGACTCTTAACGAAGAAGTTACAGGTCTGTTAGAGCCAAAAACCTTGCTTGTTTGTAGGTGAACAAATACTTATTTTACCGAGGATTTTACCAATTAATTCATTAAAAATCCTACAATGTGATTTCCTGTATTCTTTCCCCCCATTCTGTCTCTCATAGTTCTATCTCTTATAGACTTGCACATTTGGTGGCTGACTAAATACTTCCCCCCATTGTACAGGTATTTGGGGAGGGGGGGGGGGGGTGATATTGTATATGGACTTAAGGGGGTTTGTGCACCAGGGCTGCTTTTTAGTCCCATTCCAGGCCTGGTTGGCTCATAACATCTCTTGTGAGGAGTAGTAGGACACCTGCTAGGCTGACCCTTAAGTGGCTCCTCATGACATAAGATCTGCAAAATGGTCCCATTCAGGTACAGTGATTTAGGGGGAGAAGTCAAGAACCAAACAATCAGACAAAAAATGAATACTTAGTTTTTGTTTGGGGTTAATTTCTGAGTCAGGCTTCACAGATAACAAGCTTTATCCTTACTGTCCCTCAACAAACAGCCCCCTCCATCTTGTGACATTCCTTAGGCACATCTGGTTCTAATAATGTTGGCAATATCCATTTGCCAAAGCCCACAATCTACGACTGCTAATTCAGCACATTCTTCCTCTCATCTCTACAGGTGGGAGGAAATGTATCTAGGCTTAATCCTGTTTACATCTATCTCCCCGAGTCGGTTGTGTTCATCATCACTTGTTCGATAAAGCTTTGTTGCTGTAGAAATAGCACAAACAATGAATTAACACTTTCCAAGAAAAGCTTGCGCTCGCTTATCGGGAGTACAATGGTTTCCAGTCATATGATACATTTTTGGAAATACCTAATGATGAGTATAACAAATACACCGCATAGAAGGAAGGAAATGAGAAGCCTGCACTTATAATAAGGGTAAAACAGTGAAGATAGGGGATGTGATAGGGATCATGAGGGGAATTCATCCAGCTATCAAGAACCTTTTTTTTTAGTCTAAAATTGTTGCACAAAAAGTCTCAGTCACTTCCCATGTGACTTTTGTGAGACCTTTGCTTTTGATCGTATTTGAGAGTGACCCTCCATGGTCAGTGCTTTAGACTAGTTTTATGCAGTGGGCGCTGATTCATTATGTGCGATTTTTCTCCTACAGAAGTGGTCGCTGCAAATACAGTGAAGGAGTTTAAACCGGCATGGGATAGGTATAAGGCTATCCTTCATATAAGATAGCAAAAAGAGATCTTGTCCACAGCACCAATTCCAAAAAAGTGAAAATTTTATTCCATAACAGGTGTCAAAACAGCAGCGACGTTTCAGTCAGCTCAACCTGACCTTTCTCGACTGCTTGAGAAAGGTCAGGTTGAGCTGACTGAAACGTCGCTGCTGTTTTGACACCTGTTATGGAATAAAATTTTCACTTTTTTGGAATTGGTGCTGTGGACAAGATCTCTTTTTGCTGTTTAAATTATTTAAGGTCCTCTAACCAAGGATCCAGGATCTGCGTGCACCCCCATACGGATAATCTTTTAAATTGGATGTGCTGTTCTTCTATCTTCTTCTTCATATAAGATAGAGATAGGTATAAGGCTAGCCTTCATATAAGATAGGGATAGGCATAAGGCTATCCTTCATATAAGATAGGGATAGGCATAAGGCTATCCTTCATATAAGATAGAGATAGGTATCAGGATATTCTTCATACAAGATAGGGATAGGTATAAGGATATCCTTCATATAAGATAGGGATAGGCATAAGGCTATCCTTCATATAAGATAGGGATAGGCATAAGGCTATCCTTCATATAAGACAGAGATAGCCAGAAGGCTATCCTCCATATAAGATCGGGATTGGCATAAGGCTATCCTTCATATAAGATAGAGATAGACATAAGGCTATCCTTCATATAACATAGGGATAGGCATAAGGCTATCCTTCATATAAGATAGATATAGACATAAGGTTATCCTTCATATAAGATAGGGATAGGCATAAGGCTATCCTTCATATAAGATAGGGATAGGCATAAGGCTATCCTTCATATAAGAGAGAGATAGGTATAAGGCTATCCTTCATATAAGATAGAGATAGACATAAGGCTATCCTTCAGATAAGATAGGGATAGGCATAAGGCTATCCTTCATATATGATAGGCATACGGCTATCCTTCATATAAGATAGAGACAGGCATAAGGCTATCCTTCATATAAGATAGAGATAGGCATAAGACTATCCTTCATATAAAATAGGGATAGACATAAGGCTATCCTTCATATAAGATAGAGATAGGCATAAGGCTATCCTTCATATAAGATAGGGATAGACATAAGGCTATCCTTCATATAAGATAGGGATAGGCATAAGATTATCCTTCATATAAGATAGGGATAGATATAAGGCTATCCTTTATATAAGATAGAGATAGGCATACGACTATCCTTCATATAAGATAGGGATAGACATAAGGCTATCCTTCATATAAGATAGAGATAGGCATAAGGCTATCCTTCATATAAGATAGGGATAGGCATAAGGATAGCCTTCATATAAGATAGGGATAGACATAAGGCTATCCTTCATATAAGATAGAGATAGGCATAAGGCTATCCTTCAAGAGGTTCTCCGGTGGAAAACTTTTTTTTCTAAATCAACTGGTGCCAGAAAGTTAAACACATTTGTAAATAAATAAAAAAAAAAAAAATTGCCAGCACAACTACCTAATACACGGGTGCACGCTGCTGTGGCAAATGCAGAGTATACAAAAAAGGAAGGTTGCAGCAGCACTCTTGGTCAAAAAATGGAGGCTCTTAGCGCACTTTTTGATCAAAACGTTTTGATCAAAAAGTGCGCTGAGAGCCTCCATTTTTTTGACCAAGAGCGCTGCTGCAACCTTCCTTTTTTGTATACTCTGCATTTGCCACAGCAGCGTGCACCCGTGTATTAGGTAGTTGTGCTGGATATTTTTCTTTTAGTTTTTTTTTTCTGTAACTTAGGGGGAATGGCACCCTCTGTAGCCGTGCACCCCTCCCCTTTTTCACAGGAGGTATTTTAAATTGAGAATGGATCCAGCATGTCACCCCGTCAGAGGCCATATGCCCAGCAGAGGCGAGTGTTATGAGTGTTAGGCTCAGGATGTGTGTTAGGGTCCCATCTGAAATGAGGTCACCTCCGTGTGGTGGATGGGGGGACACGTTTTCATCAAAAAGTGCGCTAAGATTTGTAAATTACTTCTATTTAAATATCTTAACCCTTTCAGTACTTATTAGCAGCTGTATGATACAGAGGAAATTCTTTTCTTTTTGAATTTCCTTTCTGTCTGACCACATTGCTCTTTGCTGACACCTCTGTCCGGGTCAGGAACTGTCCAGAGCAGCATAGGTTTGCTATGAGGATTTTCTCCTGCTCTGGACAGTTCCTGATAATAGCATCAGGTGTCAGCAGAGAGCACTGTGGACAAGACAAGAAATTAAAAAAGAAAAGAATTTCCTCTGTAGTATACAGCTGCTAACAAGTACTGGAAGGGCAAAGATTTTTTAATCGAAGTAATTTACAAATCTGTTTAATTTTCTGGCACCAGCTGATTTAAAAAATAAATAAATAATGTTTTCCACCGGAGTACCCCTTTCATATAAAACAGAGATAGGCATAAGTCTATCCTTCATATAAGATAGGGATAGGCATAAGGCTATTCTTCATATAGGATCAGGATAGACATAAAGGCTATCCTTCATATAAGATAGGGATAGGCATAAGGCTATCCTTCATATAAGATAGAGATAGGCATAAGGCTATCCTTCATATAAGATAGAGATAGACATAAGACTATCCTTCATATTAGATAGGGATAGGCATAAGGATATCCTTTAAATAAGATAGGGATCGGCATAAGGCTATCCTTCATATAAGATAGGGATAGGTATAAGGCTATCCTTCATATAAGATAGGGATAGGTATAAGGCTATCCTTCATATAAGATAGGGATAGACATAAGGCTATTCTTCATATAAGATAGAGATAGACATAAGGCTATACTTCATATAAGATAGAGATAGACATAAGGCTATCCTTCATATAAGATAGGGATAGGTATAAGGCTATCCTTCATATAAGATAGGGATAGACATAAGGCTATTCTTCATATAAGATAGAGATAGACATAAGGCTATACTTCATATAAGATAGAGATAGACATAAGACTATCCTTCATATTAGATAGGGATAGGCATAAGGATATCCTTTATATAAGATAGGGATCGGCATAAGGCTATCCTTCATATAAGCTAGGGATAGGCATAAGGCTATCCTTCATATAAGATAGGGATAGACATAAGGCTGTTCTTCATATAAGATAGGGATAGACATAAGGCTATCCTTCATATAAGATAGGGAGAGGTATAAGGCTATCCTGCATATAAGATAGGGAGAGGTATAAGGCTATCCTTCATATAGATAGGGATAGACATAAGGATATTCTTCATATAAGATAGGGATAGACATAAGGCTATACTTCATATAAGATAGGGATAGGTATAAGGCTATCCTTCATATAAGATAGGGATAGACATAAGGCTATACTTCATATACGATAGAGATAGACATAAGACTATCCTTCATATTAGATAGGGATAGGCATAAGGATATCCTTTATATAAGATAGGGATCGGCATAAGGCTATCCTTCATATAAGCTAGGGATAGGCATAAGGCTATCCTTCATATAAGATAGGGATAGGTATAAGGCTATCCTTCATATAAGATAGGGAAAGACATTAAAAAAAAGAACTTCCTGTGGAGCATACAGCAGCTGATAAATACTGGAAGGGTTAAGATTTTTTAATAGAAGCAATTTACAAATCTGCTTAACTTTATGGCGCCAGTTGATTTAAAAAAATGTTTTCCAGTGGAGTACCCCTTTAACAGAGGGAACTGCTTCTAACCCCAATTACAGCATAGAACTGGCTGCGGTAACCCTGTAGAACAGCTGATCAACGGGGGGCGCCATTCACTGGCCTCAGCGATCATGTGCACCTCTTCATGCACATGACTCAGTACTGATAGCGTTAGCCATAGAATTGTCCATTACATGAGCCTGATATCATTAGCCGAGAAGTACACAATAATATCATTACACATAATAGTGTCTATTATTACTTTTTAACCCTTTTACAACCCCTCAAAGACCCATAACTTTTATTTTATTTTTCCAATGACAAAATTGTATTAGAGCTTATGTTTTGTGGGACACGTTGTACTTTTCATGGGCAGATCATTTTATTATGTAAAATATTACAAAGCCAGACAAAAATGATGTGTGGCAAAATTGAAAACAACATGAAATTGAGCAATTTTGTGGGGCAATAATTTTTGGGAAGTTCAAATACAATTTATGTTTCGTTTTATGGTTATAAAAAAATGAGGAAACTAATTGGCGCTCATTGGCCAAGCCAGGGAAGACACCAAGGACCAGTTAAAGGGGTATTCCAGTGGAAAAAAAAAACATTTCTAGTTCCAGAAAGTTAAAGAGATTTGTAAATTACTTTTATTTTAAAATCTTAATCCTTCCAGTACTTATCAGCTGCTGTATACTACAGAGGGAGTTCTTTTCTTTTTGAATTTCCTTTCTGCCTGACCACACTGCTTTCTGCTGACACCTCTGTCCATTATAGGAACTGTCCAGAGTAGGAGCAAATCCCCATAGCAAATCTTTCCTGCTTGGCACAGTTCCTAACATGGACAGAGGTGTCAGCAGAGAGCACTGTGGTCAGACAGAAAGGAAATTCAAAAAGAAAAGAACTTCCTGTGGAGCATACAGCAGCTGATAAGTACTGGAAGGATTACGATTTTTAAATAGAAGTAACTTACAAATGTGTTTAACTTTCTGGCACCAGTTGATTAAATTTTTTTTCTTCCAGTGGAGTACCCCTTTATGGCCCTGGGCTTCCCCAACGACTCAATGGTACCGTGCAATTACATTGCAGGGGTGCTGATTGGACCCCAAGACACCAGGGATTACCGGTATATAATGTTTAAAGTTATCCAGGAAAAAAACATTTTTTATATATCAACTGGCTCCAGAAAGTTAAACAGATTTGTAAATAACTTCTATAAAAAAAATTGTAATCCTTTCAGTACTTATGAGCTGCTGAAGTTGAGTTGTTCTTTTCTGTCTAAGTGCTCTCTGATGACACGTGTCTCGGGAACTATCCAGAGTAGAAGCAAATCCCCATAGCAAACCTCTTCTACTCTCTGCAGTTCCCGAAACAAGCAGAGATGTCAGCAGAGAGCACTGTTGCCAGACAGAATAGAACAACTTAACTTCAGCAGCTGATAATTGTTGGAAGGATTAAGATTTTTTAATAGAAGTAATTTACAAATTTGTTTAACTTTTTGGAGCCAGTTGAAATAAAAATAAATTTTCCCTGTAATATCCCTTTAAATGCCATGATCTGTATCAAACATCTGAGCGATCCCCAATGTCCGCCATTACCGGTAGATGTCTGCTAGCAGGGCATCTTCCAGTTATGACCCATGATGTACCGGTATGTCAAGGGTCAGGAAGGGGCTGAAGAAGGAAGAAGAAGAAAGTGTTTATTTGCATTAGACTGTATAAAGAATCATACAGAATCTTACGTCGGCCGCACAAGTCCTCAGTAACCCGACCGGTCAGATCAGAGCAGATGCGGCTTACTCGTTCTCCTCATGTAGGCAGATCACTTTACGGGGGTTTATGTTGGGAAACATCCAACACTATCATGAGTACAGACATGAAAAGCTAATAAAACATGCCCTGGTCGTGGCATTATGGAGAACTTATACTGTTTTCTTTTAGGGCCTCACATAAGCTCTTTCCCACGCACAGATGGTATTGGTAAAAACTGCTGATAATGTATGACTATGCATCATACATTACATGGAAAATGTATATATGAGCATATGGTTCAGGGGAAACATTAATTCTTGTTTCTGAGAAGTATCTTTCATAAAGAATTCATCTTAAAAGTTACTTCATGATATACCACCTTTTAAAGAGATGCAGTGATATATGGAGTATAAAAGGTACTGTAACACTCGCGGTAGTAGTGGATCTGCTCTACCTGCGTGGAAGATGACGTGGGCCGTACCAGGAGCGGAGTCTAAGGTGCCGCAGGTTTTCAACCGAGCCTGCCACAAAGCCGGATGGATTTGCTGCGGCAGGCGGCACCCAGGTCGCTACCCCTGGTACAACTCGTCCACACAGTTTGCTGAGATGTAATGTAGCACAGAAGGGATATGGCAACTTGATGTCAGGATAGCAGAAGGTCAGGGCAGGCGGCACAGGTGCGTGGTCAGGAACGTAGCAGGAGGTCAATAGGCAGGCGGCACAGGGGCAAGGTCAGGTCACGGAGCAGAAGGTCAGGACACGGCACGGCAAACACAATAACGCTTTCTCTAAGGCTCTAGGCAAAGATCCGGCAAGGAGTGGTGGGAGGAGCAGATACTTATAATAGAGGTACAGGTGCAACAGATAATTAAGGGGGCACTGGCCTTTTAAATCGCATAGCGCACGCCCTAAGGGACGGGGATGTGCGTGCTGGCGATGCGCATGCCGAAAGGAGCCGGAGACTGCATGGGGTAAGGAGATGCCCGGGACTCGCATGCGGGCGCGTCCTGCACACTGAGTCCCGGAGCTGCCAGTAACAGGAGGAGGGGAGCGCTCACAGTCAGAATGAGTGACCCGAGCGCTGCCCGTAACAGGTATTATGTTGCGGGAAAATTATGGTGCTCTTGGACATCGGTTGCGGCAGTGGCGGATCGGGGGGCGGGGGGGCAACGGGGCAATTGCCCCTCCCCCTGAGATTGTTGCCCCTCCTCCTGTACTATAGCATGGTGGAGCGGGAGCTGTCGGCTGTCCCGCTCCACCACCCCTTTCTCACGCCCGTCCTGTTCCTATCGCACGCTGCGGCTGCTCCATTCCTGCAGTCAGTGAGAGCCAATCATGGCAGGCCGGCGCGATGACATAACATCATTGCGCCGGCGCCCGGAGATCACGTCCCCGCGGCTGTCACTGTCTGCAGGAATGGAGCAGCCGCAGCGTGTGAAAAAGGTGACGGGCATGAGAAAGGGGAGGGGGGAACAAATTATAAGTGAGAGGGGCAAATGTCAGGGGGGCATTATATGTGGGGGCACATGACAGGATCCCCCCTGTCATGAGCCCCTCACATATAATGCCCCCCTGACAGGTGCCCCTCACATATAATGCCCCCTGTCCTGCCCCCTCAGGGAGCATTCTATGTGAGGGGCACATGTCAGGGGGGCATTATATGTGAGGGGCACAGGACAGGGGGCATTATAAGTCAGGGTCACATTTGACATTTGCCGCTTACTTATAATACCCAAAGTCATGTGCCTATCACTTGTAGTACCCCCTGTCCTGTGCCCCTCACATATAATGCCCCCTTGTCATGTGCCCCTCACATATAATGCCCCCCTGTCATGTGCCCCCCACATATAATGCCCCCTGTCATGTGCCCCCACATATAATACCCCCTGACATGTGCCCCTCACATATAATGCCCCTCTCATATAATGCCCCATGTCCTGTGCCTCTCACATATAATGCCCCCCTGTCATGTGCCCCTCATATATAATACCCCATGTCCTGTGCCCTTCACATATAATGCCCCCTCAGGGGGCATTATATGTGAGGGGCACAGGACATGGGGCATTATATGTGAGGGGCAAAGGACAGGGGGCATTATAAATCAGGGACATATGTCAGGGGGGCATTATATGTGCATTATATGGGCACATGACAGGGGGGGCTGTCCTGTGCCTCCACATATAATGCCCAATGTCCTGTGCCCCTCACATATAATGCCCCCTGAGGGGGCTGGACAGGGGGCATTATATGTGAGGGGAACAGGACAGGATGCATTATATGCGAGGGGCATAGGACAGAGGGCATTATATGTGGGGGTAACAGGACGGATTATAATTATTATATGTGGGGGCACAGAATGGGCATTATTACTATATATGAGGGGCACAGAGTGTTTTGCATTTCAGAGGTATAGGCCGGCATTTACCATTGTAGGTGTAAGTGAAGTATTTTTCTGTGTAGAATAACCAAATTTATTAAAAGGTAGCAGACCATTTGATAAATTTTGTGCAGGTCACATTTTCTAAAATTTCACTCTTCACATACACCAAAAATCTAAGTCTGGGCTGGTGTAGTTTTAGAGACTTTTCAGTGGCTTTGCGCCTTTTTTGTGCCTTTTCGCAAAAGACGCAGTTCATAAAACCCTTCCATATCATGTGTATTGTCAAAATCAGTGGATTGCAACTCAAGCGCCAAAAAAGGCACAAATAAACCCTGCTTGTGCCTTTTTTGCATCATTTTTAGACACAAAAAACAGTCTAAAGACAATTATACATGTCGGCCATAGTGTATATTATAGGGAATTTTTGGGGTTGTATGGTTTTTATGGGCCACAATACATTACGGCATTGTATTCAGAGGGTGCATAGCAAGGTTATATTCAGAGAGCACAGTATGTGGTAGTATTATATTCGGAGGGTACAGTGTGTTGTAGTAATATATTCAGAGGTTACGGTGTGGCGGTTTTATATACAGAGGATACAGTGTGTGGCGGTTTTATATTCAGAGGTTACGGTGTGTGGCGGTTTTATATACAGAGGATACAGTGTGTGGCGGTTTTATATTCAGAGGTTACGGTGTGTGGCGGTTTTGTATTCAGAGGTTACGGTGTGTGGCGGTTTTATATACAGATTGTACAGTGTGTGGCGGTTTTATATTCAGAGGTTACGGTGTGTGGCGGTTTTTTATACAGAGGGTACGGTGTGTGGCGGTTTTATATACAGAGGGTACGGTGTGTGGCGGTATTATATTCAGAGGGTACAGTGTGTAGTAGTATCATATTCAGAGGGTACGGTGTGTAGTAGTATCATATTCAGAGGGTACGGTGTGTGCCAGTATTATATTCAAAGGATACAGTGTTTGGCAGTATTATAATAATTATTGTTTTCATATAGAGGATCAGAATCCGCTGACATAGTGAGGAACCATCAAGTTCTGCTGAGTGAACATTTAGCTGGAACAAGTCCTGGCGGAATGTACCATCTATAAAGAAAATGTCACCTGTAGTTACTGATATCATTGTGTATTCTCCTCACTATAGAGAAGACGTCACATGTAATCACTGATATTAATGTGTATTCTCCTCACTATAGAGAAGACGTCACCTGTAATCACTGATATCATTGTGTATTCTCCTCACTATAGAGAAGACGTCACCTGTAGTCACTGATATTATTGTGTATTCTCCTCACTTTAGAGAAGACGTCACCTGTAGTCACTGATATCATTGAGTATTCTCCTCACTATAGAGAAGACATCCTCTGTATTCTGCTCACTATAGAGAAGACATCACCTATAGTCACTGATATTATTGTGTATTCTCCTTTCTCCTCCCTATAGAGAAGATGTCACCTATAGTCTCTGATATTATTGTGTATTCTCCTCACTATAGAGAAGACGTCACCTGTTGTCACTGATATCATTGTGTATTCTCCTCACTATAGAGAAGATGTCACATGTAATCACTGATATCATTGTGTATTCTCCTCACTATAGAGAAGACGTCACCTGTAGTCACTGATATTATTGTGTATTCTGCTCAATATAGAGAAGACGTCACCTATAGTCACTGATATTATTGTGTTTTCAGAGCTGGAGTCACTTGTAAGTTCTGCAGTTATGATGGGTGAAACAACAACTCCCAGCATAACCTTACCACATACTTAAGGTCATACTGGGAGCTGTAGTTTTAAATGGTAAAAACTTCTTTAGCACTTTCTCACTCTGTGGCAATTGGTATATTTGATTATTATACTGGAAATAATTTTCATTTGTAAAAAGGCCTTGAATGCTATGGGCAACTGGTCAACTTTTCCTCTGGACAGGTTTTGATAAATCTCCCCCTAAATGTGTGACCATGTGTCCTATGTATAGCCCTGTTTATGTAAACATTCTAATATTTTATACGTAAACTGCTTAAAATGTCTTATGATCTTTGTAAAATTGATATATCTGTTTAATCATATCCTATCTGTCCGCAGGGAAAATCTCTGTGCGGACAGCCGTCTCCTAGATGGCTAAGCGTTCCGTGCGTTGTCTGCACAAAGAATGAATGTGTTCATTCTTTCTGCGGAGACAGAAAACTGAATTTCCGTGCTGGAAACATCTGGCATGGATATTCTGCCGTGAGCACAGCGCAGCGGAATCCTGTTGAATTCAACGGGACTCTGCTACAGCGGAATGCCTGTGCCGAATTCCGCATTGCAAATTCTGATGTGTGAACATGGCCTATGGGTCTTAAACAAGGTTAGGACTGTATGATACATTCAATATTGTAAGTACCTTAAGCAGCAACTTATTTTCTGTCCGCCAACACAAAATGCTCTAATATTGCCCCTCCCGAGACTAGACTCTGGATCCGCCCCTGGGTTGCGGTCATGTTTTTGCAACTTGGCACCCGCCCCTCTCATACAAGAAGATATACGGCCAAGACTTGCCAAGAGCAGAAGTGGAGCACCGGAGAGCAGAACAGTTAATGCCTTTTTTGCTCCCCAGGCAACCCCATTAATTTCAGGCGATGCTTCATGGGAAAAAAATATGCAAATTACCCTTCATCCAAAAGGAAGAACGTTTTTTTTACTTCCTTACCTGGAAGATACATTTTCATACTATGTATGAAAGGGACACAGAAATAGCAACAATTTAATATCTACGTCTAGAGAAAAGTAGGTTTCACCATCATCACCGACAGAGATTCTTTACTGTAAGAGCGTTGAGACTATGGAACTCTCTGCCACATGATGTTGTGATGTCTGATTCAATAAACAAGTTCAAGAGGGGCCTGGATGATTTACTGGAAAAATATAATATTAGGGTCTATTTACACGTACAGGATCCTGCGCAGATTCAATGCGCAGGATTTGTAACTGCAGATTAGAAGCGGTGCTCAGTCATTTAGTTTACATTGAAATCTGCAGCAGAAAATACTGTGCACCAAATCTGCGCAGGATACTGTACATGCGAACGAACCCTTACAGGTTATGTATGAGGTTATGTATGTTATGTACAGGTTATTTATGAGGATAGAACGTTGATCCAGAGATTTATTCTGATCGCCATACTGGGGTCGGGAGGGAATTTTTCCTCTGTCATGGGGCAATTGGCATCAGCCCTGTGTTTTTTTTTTTTTTTTTTTTTTGCCTTCCTCTGGATCAACACAGTAGGGTTTTAGATTGAACGCAACGGACTCTTGTCTTTTTTTTCAACCATAAAAATGATGTTACTATGCTACTATATATGTAGTACTTTTGCATATATTGATGGCCTATCCTTAGGGTAAAACCACATAACCATTACCGTATTTTTCGCCCTATAGGACGCACCGGTATATAAGACGCCAATTTTAAAGGTGCAAAATCTAGAAAAAAAAATATTCTGAACCCAACAGTGATCTTCAACCTGCGGACCTCCAGATTTTGCAAAACTACAACTCCCAGCATGCCCGGACAGCCGTTGGCTGTCCGGGCATGCTGGGATTTGTAGTTTTGCAACATCTGGAGGACCGCAGGTTGAAGACCACTGGTATAGGAGGTAATACTCGCCGCTCTGGACCAGTCACCGATACGCACGCTGCTCCTATTGGATGACGGGACGGCGTGCGCAACGTCGAAGGAGAGCGCCGGCCATGCAGGGGATCCCGGCACGGAGCAGACACCGAGGAGGCAGATAAGGTCCCTCCCGGTGTCCTGTAAGCTGTTCGGGACGCCGCGATTTCACCGCGGCGGTCCCGAACAGCCCGACTGAGCAGCCGGGTTAGTGTCACTTTCGCTTCAGACGCGGCGGACTCAGCTTTGATCGCCGCGTCTGAAGGGTTAAGACAGGGCATCACCGCGATCGGTGATGTCCTGTATTGGCTGCGGGTCCCGGCCGTTGATGGCCGCAGGGACCGCCGCGATAGGGGTGTATTCGCCGTATAAGACGCACCAACTTTTCTTGGGGAAGAAAAAGTGCGTCTTATACGGCGACAAATACGGTATGTACTGGAATCACACAAGGATTAACATTATCAAAACAACTACTATTGAGGTGTCAGTGTTGAGGACACAACTGGATATTTGACTATTTTTTTTATTTCTTGTATCTTATATTAGGCAATATTTTAGGTAACGTACTGTATTTTTTTGAGTGGCGGTGGATTGGTGCAGGAGCTTGGGGTGTCGGGAGTCCCTCTATAGTGATTGTTCACATTTTTTCTATCTGTATCTTGGTTTATTGTTCTATCCCTTATTCTAGGTACGTGAACGTCACCGTGGTTGAAGCCCCCCTGTTAAGGAGGTCGGTCCCTCAAAATGTAGGGACCGCAGGTGGGGTAGAACTAGAACTAGAGGGCACATTAACCCCTATTCTCTCTATACACATTTGTTATCCCCTTTTGCAACCTTAGTTAACATAGAGCTAGTACCTACCTTTAATTCTAGTACATTCTATCGTTTTTTTTGAGTGACCCAACACTCTTGTACCGCATACCATTTATGTTTTTGGGTTATGGCACATTTTTGTAGGAGGTGGTTTTGATTTATCTATAGTATTTTTTGCTTTTATATATACATATAATAAAGGTTATGTTTTTGGGAGATTATCTTTGAGTTGATGTGAGGTGTAGTTTTCAGTGATTTTGTTATAATTTCCTCCAGACCAGTATAGGGAGGGAGGGGATGACCCTATATTGTATTTGTCTGCATTCCAATGATATCCTTAGGATAATCCATTGAAGGGGTACTCTTAAAACTTTTTTATTTTAAATGAACCGGTGCCAGAAAGTTAAACAGAAACAGAACTGTCCAGAGCAGCACAGGTTTGCAATGGGGATTTTCTCCTGCTCTGGAAGGTTCCTGATACGGGCATCAGGTGGCAGCAGAGAGCTCTGTGGACAAGACAAAAAAGAAATGAAAGATTTTTAAAGGGGTACTCCGGCGCTTAGACATCTTATCCCCTATCCAAAGGATAGGGGATAAGATGCCTGATCGCGGGGTCCCGCCGCTGGGGACCCACGTGATCTTGCACGCAGCACCCCGTTAAAATCAGTCCCCGTAGCGCATTCGCTCCGGGTCTGATTACTGTCGATCACGGGGCCGGAGCATTGTGACGTCGCGGCTCTGCCCCCTCAACGCAAGCCTATGGGAGGGGGCGTGGTAGCTGTCACGCCCCCTCCCATAAACTTGCATTGAGGGGGCGGGGAATGACGTTACACAGGGGCAGAGTCGTGGCGTCACGATCTTCCATTCCCGTAGTCGGGAACCAGAACCTCCAGCGCTGCCGGAAGCAGATACAGGTGGGTGCTGCATGCTATATTGCGGGGGTCCCCAGCGGCGGGACCCCCGCCATCAGACATCTTATCCCCTATCCTTGGATAGGGGATAAGATGTCTAGGGGTGGAGTACCCCTTTAAATAGAAGTCATTTACAAATATGTTCAACTTTCTAGCACCAGTGGATTTAAAAAAAAAAATTAAAATAATGTTTTCCACCAGAGTATCCCTTTAACCACTTAAGGACCTAGCGCGTACAGGTACACCCTGGCTCCCTGGTACTTAAGGAACCAGGGCGTTTCTGTACACCCGTGGGAATTTGCACGCCAGGCGGGGACCGAAACAGGATGTCTGCTGAAATCATTCAACAGGCATCCCGTAACAACGGCGAGGGGGGTCCTGAGACCCCCTCCCCCCATGTTGGCGATCACCACAGATCGCCGGTGAATTCACACTGGCAATCTGCAGCAATTCCGATCATACGGGTCACGTGTTACCCAATGACCCAGAATTAGAAGGTGATCAGCGGTGTACTATGCACCACCAATCACCTCCTAGTGTTGGGGGGAGATGGCGATCCCGTAACCAATCCAGGAGCGCTGCTATTGGTCATCCGACCAATAGCAGCCAGCAGAGGAGGGGTTAATGTCCCCTTCCATCAGTCAGCGAGCAGAGCTGAGATAAAGAGATAAAGAGCCCCCTCTGCCAAGATATGTGCCCCTCAGGGCTGAAGAAAAGCTGTGTAGTGCAGGGTGAGCTTCATTGTACAGGGACAGGTAGAGGTAAAGGTAAAAAAAAAAAAAAAAAAAAAAAAATTCCCCCAGACCCCTTAATTGGTCCTCAAGGGTCCACCCCCCCCCCCCCCCATGCTAAAATAACAATTATTGAAAACAAATTCCATAAGGTTTAACATGCAGCTCGACATGGCGAATTCTCAAATTAAACTCTCATAAATACTGCTTACTCCTGGCATGAATAGGTTTTTAGCATCATTTTTAATTTTATTTTAATTTGCCACCTATATATATATACATTTTTATTTTATTTTAATTTGCCACCTATATATATAAATTTTTATTTTATTTTAATTTGCCACCTATATATATACATTTTTATTTTATTTAAATTTGCCACCTATATATTGTCACGATGCCGGCTGGCAGGTAGTGGATCCTCTGTGCCAGAGAGGGATTGGCGTGGACCGTGCTAGTGGACCGGTTCTAAGCCACTACTGGTTTTCACCAGAGCCCGCCGCAAAGCGGGATGGTCTTGCTGCGGCGGTAGTGACCAGGTCGTATCCACTAGCAACGGCTCACCTCTCTGGCTGCTGAAGATAGGCGCGGTACAAGGGAGTAGGCAAAAGCAAGGTCGGACGTAGCAGAAGGTCGGGGCAGGCAGCAAGGATCGTAGTCAGGGGCAACGGCAGAAGGTCTGGAAACACAGGCAAGGAACACACAAGGAACGCTTTCACTGGCACTAAGGCAACAAGATCCGGCAAGGGAGTGCAGGGGAAGTGAGGTGATATAGGGAAGTGCACAGGTGAACACACTAATTGGGACCACTGCGCCAATCAGCGGCGCAGTGGCCCTTTAAATCGCAGAGACCTGGCGCGCGCGCGCCCTAGGGAGCGGGGCCCGCGCGCGCCGGGACAGAACAGACGGAGAGCGAGTCAGGTAGGGGAGCCGGGGTGCGCATCGCGAGCGGGCGCTACCCGCATCGCGAATCGCATCCCGGCTGGCAGCGGAATCGCAGCGCCCCGGGTCAGAGGACGTGACCGGAGCGCTGCCGCGGGGAGAGTGAAGCGAGCGCTCCGGGGAGGAGCGGGGACCCGGAGCGCTCGGCGTAACAGTACCCCCCCCCCCTTGGGTCTCCCCCTCTTCTTAGAGCCTGAGAACCTGAGGAGCAGACTTTTGTCTAGGATGTTGTCCTCAGGTTCCCAGGATCTCTCTTCAGGACCACAACCCTCCCAGTCCACTAAAAAAAAATTTTTCCCTCTGACCTTTTTGGCAGCTAAAATTTCTTTGACCGAGAAGATGTCCGAGGAGCCAGAAACAGGAGTGGGAGGAACAGATTTGGGAGAAAAACGGTTGAGGATGAGTGGTTTGAGAAGAGAGGACGTGAAAGGCATTAGGGATACGAAGAGAGGGAGGAAGAAGAAGTTTATAAGAGACAGGATTAATTTGACACAAAATTTTGAAAGGACCAAGATAGCGTGGTCCCAACTTGTAGCTAGGGACACGGAAGCGGACATATTTAGCGGAGAGCCATACCTTGTCTCCAGGGGAAAAAACGGGGGGAGCTCTTCTTTTCTTATCCGCGAACTTCTTCATGCGTGATGAAGCCTGTAAGAGAGAATTTTGGGTCTCTCTCCATATGATGGAAAGGTCACGAGAAATTTCATCCACAGCGGGCAGACCAGAGGGCAAGGGAGTAGGGAGGGGGGGAAGAGGGTGACGGCCGTACACCACGAAAAATGGGGATTTGGAGGAAGACTCAGAGACCCTGAAGTTATACGAGAATTCGGCCCATGGGAGGAGATCTGCCCAGTCATCCTGGCGGGAGGAAACAAAATGTCGCAAATAATCACCCAAGATCTGGTTAATCCTTTCTACTTGTCCATTGGACTGGGGATGATATGCAGAAGAAAAATTTAATTTAATCTTGAGTTGTTTACAGAGAGCCCTCCAGAATTTAGACACGAATTGGACGCCTCTATCCGAGACAATCTGCGTAGGCAACCCGTGAAGACGAAAAATGTGTACAAAAAATTGTTTAGCCAACTGAGGCGCAGAAGGAAGACCAGGAAGAGGGATGAAATGTGCCATTTTGGAGAATCGATCAACGACCACCCAAATAACAGTGTTGCCACGGGAAGGGGGTAAATCAGTAATAAAATCCATACCAATCAGAGACCAAGGCTGTTCGGGGACAGGCAGAGGATGAAGAAAACCAGCGGGCTTCTGGCGAGGAGTCTTATCCCGGGCACAGATAGTGCAGGCTCGCACAAAGTCCACAACATCCGTCTCCAGAGTCGGCCACCAATAGAAGCGGGAGATGAGTTGCACAGATTTCTTGATACCCGCATGACCTGCGAGATGGGAGGAGTGACCTCCATTTGAGGATTCCGAGGCGTTGGCGAGGAGAAACAAAGGTCTTTCCTGGAGGAGTCTGCCTGATGGAGGCAGGAGAAGTGGAGATCAGGCAGTCAGGTGGAATGATGTGTTGCGGAGAGAGTTCAACTTCTGAGGCATCCGAGGAACGAGAGAGAGCATCGGCCCTAATGTTCTTATCGGCAGGACGAAAGTGAATCTCAAAATTAAATCGGGCAAAGAACAGAGACCACCGGGCCTGGCGAGGATTCAGCCGTTGGGCAGACTGGAGGTAGGAGAGGTTCTTGTGGTCGGTGTAGATAATAACAGGAGAACTTGATCCCTCCAGCAGATGCCTCCATTCCTCAAGTGCTAATTTAATGGCTAGAAGCTCTCGATCCCCGATGGAGTAGTTCCTCTCCGCTGGAGAGAAGGTCCTAGAGAAAAAACCACAAGTGACAGCATGCCCGGAAGAATTTTTTTGTAGAAGAACAGCTCCAGCTCCCACTGAGGAGGCATCAACCTCCAATAGGAAGGGTTTGGAAGGGTCAGGTCTGGAGAGGACGGGAGCCGAAGAAAAGGCAGACTTGAGTCGTTTAAAGGCGTCTTCTGCTTGAGGAGGCCAGGACTTGGGATCAGCATTTTTTTTGGTTAAAGCCACGATAGGAGCCACAATGGTAGAAAAATGTGGAATAAATTGCCTGTAATAATTGGCGAACCCCAAAAAGCGTTGGATAGCACGGAGTCCGGAGGGGCGTGGCCAATCTAAGACGGCAGAGAGTTTGTCTGGATCCATCTGTAGTCCCTGGCCAGAGACCAAATATCCTAGAAAAGGAAGAGATTGGCATTCAAACAGACATTTCTCAATTTTGGCATAGAGTTGGTTGTCACGAAGTCTCTGAAGAACCATACGGACATGCTGGCGGTGTTCTTCTAGATTGGCAGAAAAAATTAGGATATCGTCCAGATATACAACAACACAGGAGTATAACAGATCACGAAAAATTTCATTGACAAAGTCTTGGAAGACGGCAGGGGCGTTGCACAGTCCAAAGGGCATGACCAGATACTCAAAGTGTCCATCTCTGGTGTTAAATGCCGTTTTCCACTCGTCCCCCTCTCTGATGCGGATGAGGTTATAGGCGCCTCTTAAGTCCAATTTAGTGAAGATGTGGGCACCTTGGAGGCGATCAAAGAGTTCAGAGATGAGGGGTAAGGGGTAGCGGTTCTTAACCGTGATTTTATTAAGACCGCGGTAGTCAATGCAAGGACGTAGGGAGCCATCTTTTTTGGACACAAAGAAAAATCCGGCTCCGGCAGGAGAGGAGGATTTACGGATAAAGCCCTTTTTTAGATTCTCCTGGACGTATTCGGACATGGCAAGAGTCTCTGGGGCAGAGAGAGGATAAATTCTGCCCCGGGGTGGAGTAGTGCCCGGGAGGAGGTCGATAGGGCAATCATAAGGCCTGTGAGGAGGTAGAGTCTCAGCTTGTTTTTTGCAGAAAACATCCGCGAAGTCCATATAGGCCTTAGGGAGACCGGTTACTGGAGGAACCACAGAGTTACGGCAAGGGTTACTGGGAACCGGTTTTAGACAGTTCTTGGAACAAGAGGACCCCCAACTCTTGATCTCCCCAGTGGACCAATCCAGGGTAGGGGAATGAAGTTGAAGCCAGGGAAGTCCAAGGAGAATTTCCGAGGTGCAATTGGGGAGGACCAAAAGTTCAATCCTCTCATGATGAGATCCGATGCTCATAAGAAGGGGCTCCGTGCGGAAACGTATGGTACAGTCCAATCTTTCATTATTTACACAATTGATGTAGAGGGGTCTGGCGAGACTGGTCACCGGGATGTTGAACCTGTTGACGAGAGAGGCCAAAATAAAATTTCCTGCAGATCCTGAGTCCAAGAAGGCCACTGTAGAGAAGGAGAAGGCAGAGGCAGACATCCGCACAGGCACAGTAAGACGTGGAGAAGCAGAGTAGACATCAAGGACTGTCTCACCTTTGTGCGGAGTCAGCGTACGTCTTTCCAGGCGGGGAGGACGGATAGGACAATCTCTTAGGAAGTGTTCGGTACTAGCACAGTACAGGCAGAGGTTCTCCATACGGCGTCGTGTCCTCTCTTGAGGTGTCAGGCGAGACCGGTCGACCTGCATAGCCTCCACGGCGGGAGGCACAGGAACAGATTGCAGGGGACCAGAGGAGAGAGGAGCCGAGGAGAAGAAACGCCTCGTGCGAACAGAGTCCATATCTTGGCGGAGTTCCTGACGCCTTTCGGAAAAACGCATGTCAATGCGAGTGGCTAGGTGAATAAGTTCATGTAGATTAGCAGGAATTTCTCGTGCGGCCAGAACATCTTTAATGTTGCTGGATAGGCCTTTTTT